>NC_041406.2:60854073-61034073 GCF_900747795.2 Erpetoichthys calabaricus | reverse complement strand
GACACAGCCACAGAAAACACAGAAACGAGAAGGTTGTAAACCGGATGTCACGCACACTGCCGCATTGCAACGAGCCCGCCACCTGTAAACTAGACTTGCTCTAATCCACTGTGCCAGTAATGTAGATCACATAACGGTCATTCAGTTTGGTGCCCGCCCCAGAGTCCAGAGTCAAACGCAGCGGCGTCCCAAAACGCAGTGGCGCCCGCCCCAGAGTCAAACGCAGCGACTTCCCAAAATGCGGCGGCTTCCCAGAGTCAGTAGGTGGCGCCCAAATAACACAATGTAATGCGCTGTGGCGCCCGCCCCAGAGTCAAATGCAGCGGCTTCCCAAAACACAGCGGCTTCCCAGAGTCAGTACGTGGCGCCCAAACAACACAACCTGTGAGCTACACTTGCTCTAATCCACTGTGCCACTAATATAGATCACATAATGGTCACAGACTCTATCCCAGCGGCTTCCCAGACTCTGTGGCTGGCACATGAACACCACAACCTGTAAACTGAACTTGCTGTACTCCACTCTGCCAGCAGTCGGTGTCAGCAAAGGCAACGGAATCACGTCTCCACAAAACGAGACCGCTTTACTACAGAAATGCTTATGTAATTAAATGACATTTCCCCAGATGCACCCACCCTCCATGATATGTCATCCATACAGATATCGGATGGAACAGAAACTGATTGCCATTCTTGGATTTCTGATTCGCTAGCGAATCGTGGGCTTACTTGTAGTAACAATAATTTCCATAAATGTCCATAAATATTAACCCAGCAACAGGGGATGCACAAACCAGTGTGTTTCTTCGTGCTGGTCCCAAGCCCAGATAAATGGGGGAGGTTATGTCAGGAAGGGCATAAAATTTTGCCAAATCAATATGCAGGCAACAATACAAATTTCCATACCGGACCGGTTGAGCCGTGGTTTAACAACGACCGCCACCAGTACTGTTAGCCAACAGGGAACTGGCAGAAATTAGGCTACTGTTGGCCAAAGAAGAAGAAGGAGAAGAAGAGGGGGGATACATGTCTGGAGGAAAGAGGACAGGAGGAAAGTAAAGACAGTGGAACTGAGGGTAGGAACTTTGAATGTTGGCAGTATGACTGGTAAGGGAAGAGAGTTAGCAGATATGATGGAGAGAAGGAAGGTTGATATATTGTGCGTGTAAGAGACTAAATGGAAGGGTAGTAAGGCCAGGTTGATCAGAGGTGGATTCAAATTGTTGTATCATGGTATAGATGGGAGGATAAATGGGGTAAGAGTTATTCTGAAGGAACAGCATGTCAAGAGTGTTTTGGAGGTGAAAAGAGTGTCAGACAGAGTAATGATTATGAAGCTGGAAATTGAAGGTGTGATGATAAATGTTGTTAGTGCATATGCCACACAAGTTGGGTGTACAATGGATGAGTAAGAAGATTTTTGGAGTGAGTTGGATGAAGTGATGAACAGTGTACCCAAGGGACAGAAAGTGGTGATTGGAGTGGATTTCAATGGACATGTTGGTGAAGGGAACAGAGGAGATGAGGAGGTGATGGGTAGGTACGGTGTCAAGGAGAGGAATGAAGAAAGTCAGAGGATAGTGGATTTTGCCAAAAGGATGGACATGGCTGTGGTGAATACGTATTTTAAAAAGAGGAAGGAACATAGAGTTACGTATAAGAATGGAGGAAGATGTGCACAGGTAGATTACATCCTATGCAGAAGACTCAATCTGAAGGAGACTGAAGACTGCAAAGTGGTGGCAGGGGAAAGTGTAGTTAAGCAGCATTGGATGGTGGTCTGTAGGATGATGTTGGAGATCAAGAAGAGGAAGAGAGTGAGGGCAGAGCCAAGGATCAAATGGTGGAAGTTGAAAAAGGAAGACTGCAAGGTTGAGTTTAGGGAGAAGGTAAGACAGGCACTGGGTGGCAGTAAAGAGTTACCAGAGAGTTGGGAAACAACAGAAGTAGTAAGGGTGACAGCCAGAAGAGTGCTTGGCGTGACATCAGGACAGAGGAAGGAGGAAAAGGAAACCTGGTGGTGGAATGGGGAAGTACAGGAGAGTATACACAGGAAGAGGATGGCGAAGAAGAAGTGGGATAGTCAGAGAGATGCAGAAAGTAGAAAAGAGTACAAGGAGATAAGGCACAAGGTGAAGATCACATACTTGATGGTGAAGGCTAAAGAAAAGGCGTATGATGAGTTGTATGAAAGGTTGGACACTAAGGAGGGAGAAAAGGACCTGTACCGATTGGCTAGACAGAGGGACTGAGCTGGAAAACATGTGTAGCAAGTTAGGGTGATAAAGGATAAAGATGGAAACATACTAACAAACGAGGAGGGTGTGTTGAGAAGATGGAAAGAGTACTTTGAGAGGCTAATGAATGAAGAGAACGAGAGAGAGAAGAGGTTGGATGATGTGGAGATAGTGAATCAGGAAATGCAACAGATTAGCAAGGACAGCTATGAAGAGGATGAAAAACGGGAGGGCCGTTGGTCCAAATGACATACCTGTGGAAGCATGGAGGTGTCTAGGAGAGATGGCAGTGGAGTTTTTAACCAGATTGTTTAATGGAATCTTGGAAAGTGAGAGGATGCCTGAGGAGTGGAGAAGAAGTCTACTGGTGCTGATATTTAAGAATAAGGGGATGTGCAGGACTGCAGTAACTACAGGGGGATAAAATTGATGAGCTACAGCATGAAGTTATGGGAAAGAGTAGTGGAAGCTAGGTTAAGAAGGGAGGTGATGATTAGTGAGCAGTAGTATGATTTCATGCCAAGAAAGAACACCACAGATGTGATGGAGAAGTATAGAGAAGACCAGAAGGAGTTGCATTGCGTCTTTATGGAACTGGAGAAAGCTATGACAAAATGCCATTTGCACACATTTTAGTAAAACACGCTATTAGTGTTGCACTTTATGTCTTCAAATGTGTTTAATGAACACTTAGGAAAACATTAATGCCAATTACTTTATATATGTGATCCAAGATTTCAGAGGTTTTGTCATTTTATTTATGCTAATATTCTTTAAATTTATTATACCATTTCTCACTGGTTTGGTGGTTCAAGAGATCTTCCCACTTATTTTTATGACCAGGTTGAAATGTTTCTGAACAAAAGACAATTTTAAGAAGTCTCTGACTGGGAAAAGAAGTTATATAAGAGGGCAAAACCAGAAGGAAAGTTGGAGAAGAGGACAAAGACCAAAACTAAAGAATTTGCAAGATACTGATCATCTAGATTCAAGACCAAAGTGAAAACCTGCAGTAAAAGTAAAACAGAAGAAGAAAAACCTGACAAAGAGTCTTAACTGGTAAAGATTCATTTTCTAAATGAATTGCTACCTAATTCACAGCAGTTGTTTTTGTATATCCAAAGTTAGGATGCTGACTTTAGTGTTCACCATCTAGTGAGAAGTCAAGCAAAATGACATCTTTCATTGGCTAACTAAAAGTTACCTCGGAAACTTGCATATTGTAATCTTTTTAGTTAGCCAATAAAAGGTGTCATTTTGTTTGACTCCTCACTACATTCATAATGGATAACATGGTACAACACCCTAGTACTAATGCTGACCATCTTAAATAGTAGTGTGACATGAGCGGATCTCATGACTAGCAACAGATGCTACCACCATGGGAAATTTCTCAGAAAAGGACTAGTGGTAATCCCAAAAATGTTACTTTTATAATAATAATAATAATAATAATAATAATAATAAACACATTAAATAAGAAAAAGAATACAGTACAAACAAAATTTAAAGCATATTCATGACACTTATTAAAAAACTGATTCTTATTGGATTTGTGTTAGATTTGAAAACTGGGAAATTACTTGTGTTTGGTTCTCAGGTTTGCTCAAGTGACATACTTAAAGGGAAAAAAAACTAGAGAAACTTCATTTACCTGATCTGTAATATCAGTCCTCCAAGGAGCCACATCCTGTCCATCACACCAGCCTGCTCTGCCATATAACCAAGTGCCTCGCTCATTTGGTACGACACCCTCTGGAACTTTTTCTGCACAACCAAAAGGTGTACCTGGGAAGGAGCAAGCCATTGTTCAAAGGTTTATAGAAGAGCATAACATAATAAACCTATTCTTTTTAATTTGTACATTTGTACATTAAAAATGCAATCTTCCATACATAGTTGGTCAATCCATTATGCGACACAGATGATGCCCGAGCATCATTTATGGGCTTGCTTTCCAGACACTGAAGGGATTCTCCCCAAAGGACATAGAAGTATGATTATAATGTTGGCGGTATGCACATAAAGGAGTGGCATTTATGAAAGTAATCGAAGGAGGAAGGTTCAGATTATATTGATTATATTGAACTCAGATTATATTGAGCGGGAGCCATTTATTAAAGCGAAATTGCACATGCTTCATACACCAAGGGGTGTGTGCTCCTTAAAGTGTGTGTGCTATATGCACAAAGGGGAACCATTTGCGTCATCATAGGGCCACACACTCCAGACACTGAGGGTACAACCACAAGTCATCAAAATAATAATACCGACTACCCGCTATGGACAATGAGAGGTAATACCTGTCAACCCTGCCTATGGCTCCAAATGGGCTTCAACTGGCACTGCTTCCACAAACAATGAAGTACAGTAAAATAACATAACAATATCAAATGTTATGCTAAATAAGTCACATGTTGTACTTGAAAAACATAAAAATCATTTGAACACTATGAAAAAAATAACTATACAAAAATTATGCTTTTGCAATGGATAGTGTCTTAAGAGGCACATTTTCCAGTTCAGAAATGGGACAGAGCTCTTTAATTAAGAATGGTGACAAATTAATGTATATATCTGTTTCTACATGACCTAAAAAAGGCAGTTTAAAACAATTACTGTAAATGTTTAATTATTTTGGAGCAGTGCATGAAATGCTGGACTCTTTTGGTTGTGCAATTTTTTTCATTTCTTCAGAGGTTTTTAAAAATTAGCTCTTACGAAAAGATGTGACTTATTCCTTACAAACTGATAAAATAATTACAGTCAGCAGTAGGCTGTTGAAAACATGTAATCATTTTATTCTTTATGGTTGATTTCTATTCCTGGCTAAATTAACAAGTGTACTTTATTCAGCAAATCAACAACTGTGTTCTTTCACATCCAAGTAAATGGAAATTTGGTGATGGGGTCAAAAATGTGCTATTAAGTTAATTTCAGATTCAGATTCTACAACATTCCAAATTTCGAATAAAGGTCATTTGAACATGATATACGTGTGTGTGTCTGTGGAAAATATGAAATGATTTTTCTTACAATCATTTTGTCAGAAAGTTATGTATTTGTTGCATTGTGTAGAGCTCCTGAAATAACTACATCCTAGCAGACATACAAAAATTTAGACTCAATGGTTTCTGAGATATCTGCCCTGAAAACTGAGATCTATATACAACAATAAATATAAATTCGACAAATTGACCCATCGTTTTGAAACATTGTGCTTTTCTTGTTACAGGCTCCGGGTATATTATTTTTGGTCAAGTTTGGACCAGTACTTAACCCCATATCCTTCAAAAACAGTTTGTCCTATGACCAATGACAACTGGAGCAGAAATGTGTTCAATTAACCCAGGATTTTGTGCACTCTGCTCTGTTTAGTCATAAAACTAGGCCAACTTACAAAGTTTTTGTACAAATAGTTTTTGGAATACATTATTTAAATAAAAATATATTCAGTACAGAAGCACAAACAAGTGAATGCACACACACACACATACTCAAATTTGTAAGTGAAAATAGCGAAAAGTTTATTTGCTCTATCAGACCATATGTTGAATGATCAATAGAACAACATGAACACACACAAACATACCACACTAGGTATGTAAAGGCCAAAGGGGCATTAAGCCACACCTGTACCAATCTTTCTTTAAGGCTTATTTATTTAACCTCTTCAGTATTAACCCCGAGTATCTCTCGTGATTAGAATTCTATATAAGTATTGTTAATCCTGAATAGTACTCGAGTTAACCATTTTTGATGAAATATGGAGTGTTAATTCTGAATAACAGTCTGGGCAGTACTCTTCTTCCATCTTGTAGATGAAATAACATAATGCAAAAGTAAAATAAATATTTATTTTTTTATGCATTCTGACACTCTATAGAAACTTATTAATTCAGGAGTGTGGTAGAGCCTCAAAAACCCACAATGGCATATAAACAAAAGTTGTAAAGCCAGTTTTAGCTTTAACTGAACCATTAGTTCAATCATGCAATAGCAATTACAATGTCAATTGGTCACCAGATAGTGAAACTGATGTGTATGAAATTGTAAAATCAAACCGGCATAACATGTCTGATGAATTTGGTCCTGTGATGGTTCACCATGGTATAAGTAGCTTTGTGGCAATAAAGGCAAAATGATTACGATCAAGTAGAAGGCCAAGAAAGACATTAGCCTCCTAAGCACTGTTCATAATGTGGCAACTGCCAATAATCATTTCAGGGGAAATGTGGGAATCACTAAGCCTTCACTGTAATCGCTGACAATAACACAATGGGCATGTTATCACACAGATTAGGCACTGATACTCTACACTCTAAGGTGCAAGCAACAGAATAATTATTATTAGAAAAGTGCGCAAAGAAATACATGTCTACTGTCTCCATTGCAACATTGAGCTGTACTTGGTGACTTTTTCAAAAAATATCATACAAAGGATGTACTAAATCAGTATATTAGTGGACACAAGACATACCCTTTCTGCTGTATTTATGCTAACGTTTAAGTATTTTCATATTTCTGTCACATATAATAACTTTTTTCTTAAACGAAAATCAATGTTGAATGCTTGTTTTTGCAGGGATAAACATAATGGTAAGGAGGTTAAATTGTCCCAATGTGTTTAATTTTAACTGAAATTGTTCACTTGATTTAATTTCCTGTTCACTTTATTCTACATAATAAATAATATATAAGTTTTATGCATTTGATTGTATATAATTGCACAGTACAATAAGTTGTATCATATTATAAAATCTTCTGCTGAGTAATTTCCTGCAGTAGCACTAAAGTGTAATTTACATGGGAATTCTAGATCCACACAAATTTTTTAATTAGCTGTGCAGTTTCTTATTGCCTGCTAAAAACCTTTTTTTCATTTATTTTAAGAAGACGGACAAAACACACTCTTTTATTCTTCCAATCAAGCATTAGGTGAAGATTATATTAACATAGTCTTCATCAAATATGGATGAGAAAGAAGATTTTTGGAGTGAGTTGGATGAAGTGATGAACAGTGTACCCAAGTGACAGAAAGTGCTGATTGGAGTGGATTTCAATGGACATGTTGGTGAAGGGAACAGAGGAGGTGATGGGTAGGTATGGTGTCAAGGAGAAGAACGAAGAAGGTCAGAGGATAGTGGATTTTGCCAAAAGGTTGGACATGGCTCTGGTGAATATGTATTTTAAGAAGAGGGAGGAACATAAGGTTACGTACAAGAGTGGAGGAAGATGCGCACAGGTAGATTACATCCTATGCAGAAGAGTCAATTTGAAGGAGATTAAAGACTGCAAAGTGGTGTCAGGGAAAATTGTAGTTAAGCAGCATAGGATGGTGGTCTGTAGGATAACATTGGAGATCAAGAAGAGGATGAGAGTGAGGGCAGAGCCAAGGATCAAATGGTGGAAGTTGAAAAAGGAAGACTGCAAGGTTGAGTTTAGGGAGAAGGTGAGAGAGGCACTGGGAGGTAGTGAAGAGTTACTAGACAGTTGGGAAACTACAGCAGATGTAGTAGGGGTGTTAGCAAGAAGGATGCTTGGTGTGACATCTGGACAGAGGAAGGAGGAAAAGGAAACCTGGTGGTGGAATGGAGGAGTACAGTAGAGTAAACAGAGGAAGAGGATGGCAAAGAAGAGGTGGGAGAGTCAGTGAGATGCAGAAAGTAGACAAAAGTACAAGGAGAAAAGGCACAAGGTGAAGAGAGAGGTGGCAAAGGCTAAAGAAGAGGTTGGACACTAAGGAGGGAGAAAAGGACCTGTACCGATTGGACTGAGCTGGGAAAGATGTTATGCAGATTAGGGTAATCTATAATAATAAAAGGCAAAGCCCTCACTGACTGACTGACTGACTCACTGACTGACTGACTCACTCATCACTAATTCTCAAACTTCCCGTGTAGGTGGAAGGCTGAAATTTGGCAGGCTCATTCCTTACAGCTTACTTACAAAAGTTAGGCAGGTTTCATTTCGAAATTCAAAGCGTAATGGTCATAACTGGAACATATTTTTTGTCCATACACTGTAATGGAGGAGGCGGAGTCACGTATCGCGTCATCACGCCTCCTACGTAAACATGTGAACTAAAAACAAGGAAGACATTTACAGCACGAGTCACACGCGGGAACGAAGGTAAATGACGTTAATTTTTGACTGTCTTTTAATACTGTGTGAGCATACATATTAACACATGTGCAATTAAACGTGTGCATTTACGGGGTGATTTCTGAGGCTTAAAAGCTCACCTTTTATCAAACGCGGGAAGAAAGGTAACTGACGTTGTTCACTGTCTTTTAATACTGTGTAACCATACATATTAACACATGTCCAATTAAACGTGTGCATTTACGGGGTGATTTCTCAGGCTTAAAAGCTCGCCTTTTACTAAAAAGGTAAATGCAAAACTATTTTTAATCAGTTTATTGAAACGCTCCCGTTAAGGATTGCAATAACATATTCGCGAGATAAAAGAACGAAGTAGGGGGAAATGGAGGAACAGCCGCAAACAGCGAAGAGCAAAAAATTAATTAAACAATTGAGAACGGAGCGAGTTAAGCATACAAGCATGTTCATAAGGGAAACAAAGCACGGTGTAAAACGTAAGTTTAAATTAAGTTTATAGAAACGCTCCCGCTGCGGATTGCAATAACATATTCGCGAGATAAAAGTTTAATGAGAAGACACGAGGTATAAACGAAGCACACGCCGTGGCGCAACGTTAGGGGCAACAGTTTCAACCATTCTATGATCTGCTTCTCGCAACTGAAAGACGGCACATGGCGGATGTTAGCCGACTTGCTGACCGCAACGTTAGGGGCTTCAACTATGGCGCTGACGCAACATCTCAGTGCCAACACTTTGCAGACTGTACTTAAAAGACACGCCCTCCTCACTGGAC
Organism: Erpetoichthys calabaricus; assembly: GCF_900747795.2. NCBI lineage: Eukaryota > Metazoa > Chordata > Cladistia > Polypteriformes > Polypteridae > Erpetoichthys > Erpetoichthys calabaricus. The sequence goes on along the minus strand of NC_041406.2, from coordinate 61,024,938 downwards.
AGTTAAAAACACCAATCAAACTAACGATGACATCAAGTATTACCCAATCAAAAGTAGGAAAGGAGGCATCTTCATAAAATGCGTGTGGGATGATTTGCATGAGACGCTGCTTTAAAAAAAAAATGATAAAAAAAATACGGGATAAATCCCGTCCAGTATTGATTCAAAACGGGACGCGCAATTTCATTCTCAAACGCGGCACGATTCCGTATTTTAAAGGACGGGTGGCAACCCTACAGTGCCAGGTAACCACCCATACAATCAGATTGTGATTCAGACTAGGAATGCAATGAATGTAATTACCCCGATCTACATACAAGGCGAAAGTCTTGCAACATTCAAAGATGATGGTTTGGGATAATTAGTACTTATTAAGTACAACATAAAAGAGCTTATGAAGCCTTGAACCGAAAAAAGCAAGATCTCAGAGATCGTAAAAAAAAAAAAGGAGGTAATGTCGTTTTACTCGCTGTATATTTTAGTCAAACATTACCAGTTATTCCACGAGGGAGACCAGCAGATGAACTCAACGCGTGTTTAAAATCCATGCTTCTCCCACGGTCGGTTATATGTCGCGTGTTCTCGGGTAGGTACACCAAAAAATTTATACATTTAAGCATGTAATGGGCAAAGAAAAAATGAGGTATACCCGAAGGCACTGCAGTAGTACTCAATGTAACTTTACTTCTTAAATGTTAATGTTTTACTGTTTAATAATTTATACGCTTCTTATATATTGTTCAAATTCTTTTATCAAAATACCAGTGACAGCGCAATGCACGATAACATGGAGTGAATACACCATACGCATCTGCCCACGGCCGCCCTGGTGTGCGCAGATAGGAGTTGATTCTAAAATAAAATAAACATAAAAACAGTAATACATTCATCACCCATAAAGCGGATAGCAGACGTGACGTATTATATGTGTACCACATTTCAAGTCAATACGTGAAACGGTTTGCAAGCTACATGTGATTTAAAATCCTGGACAGACCAACGAAAAGCCACGGTAGAAAATTATACAAGAAGATTTTACTGTTTAATAATTTATATTTATATGAAATGTGCCTCTTATATATTACTTCATATTCTCATATGATAATGATGTTAATGTTGTTTATATTGATTTCTATGTTATTGTAAGTGCATCTATGTGTGTATATGTATGTATGTATGTGTATATATATATATATATATATATATATATATATATATATATATATATATATATATATATATATATATATAAAAAATATATATATAAAAAATATATGTGTATATGTATATATAATATATCTGTATATGTGTGTATATGTGTGTGTATATGTGTATATGTATATATATATGACAGCAACACTCATAACAATGACAACACAATTACATTGACAATCATGTTACGTTATTTTTAAAATGTTTCCTTTACTTTTTCATAACCTCTTTAACACACTACTTCTCCGCTGCGAAGCGCGGGTATTTTGCTAGTAAAGGATAAAGATGGAAACATACTCACAAGCGAGGAGAGTGTGTTGAGCAGATGGAAATAGTACTTTGAGAGGCTGATGAATGAAGAGAACGAGAGAGGAGGTTGGATGATGTGGAGATAGTGAATCAAGAAGTGCAACAGATTAGCAAGGAGGAAGTAAGGACAGCTATGAAGAGAATGAAAAATGGAAGGGCCGTTGGTCCGGATGACATACCTGTTAGAAGGCCAGAAAGAGTTGCATTGCATCTTTGTGGACCTGGAGAAAGCATCTGACAGGGTGCCTCGAGAGGAGTTGTGGTATTGTATGAGGAAGTCAGGAGTGGCAGAGAAGTATGTAAGAGTTGTACAGGATGTGTACGAGGGAAGTGTGACAGTGGTGAGGTCTGCGGTAGGAGTGATGGATGCATTCAAGGAAGAGGTGGGATTACATCAGGGATCGGCTCTGAGCCCTTTCTTATTTGCAATGGTGATGGACAGGTTGACAGACGAGATTAGACAGGGGTCCCCATGGACTATGATGTTTTCTGATTACATTGTGATCAGTAGCGATAATAGGGAGCAGGTTGAGGAGACCCTGGAGAGGTAGAGATATGCTCTAGAGAGGAGAGGAATGAAGGTCAGTAGGAACAAGACAGACTACATGTGTGTAAATGAGGGGGAGGTCAGTGGAATGGTGAGGATGCAAGAAGTAGAGTTGGCGAAGGTGGATGAGTTTAAATACTTGGGATCAACAGTACAGAGTAATGGGGATTGTGGAAGAGAGGTGAAAAAGAGAGTGCAGGCAGGGTGGAATGGGTGGAGAAGAGTGTCAGGAGTAATCTGTGACAAACGGGTATCAGTAAAAGTGAAAGGGAAGGTCTACAGGACGGTAGTGAGACCAGCTATGTTATATGGGTTGGAGACGGTGGCACTGACCAAAAAGCAGGAGACAGAGCTGGAGGTGGCAGAGTTAAAGATGCTAAGATTTGCACTGGATGTGACAAAGATTAGAAATGAGTACACAAGAGTGTCAACTCAAGTTGGACGGTTGGGAGACAAAGTCAGAGAGGCAAGATTGTGTTGGTTTGGATATGTGCAGAGGAGAGATGCTGAGTTTATTGGGTGAAGGATGCTAAGGATAGAGCTGCCAGGGAAAAGGAAAAGAGGAAGGCCTAAGAGGAGGTTTATGGATGTGGTGAGAGAGGACATGCAGGTGATGGGTGTAACAGAACAAGATGCAGAGGACAGAAAGATACGAAAGAAGATGATCCGTTGTGGCAACCCCTAACGGTAGCAGCCGAAAGAAGAAGAAGAGTCTTCATCAAATATTCTAAATTTACTATTACTACTACTGTAGGATGAGATTTTTAGATTAACATTACAGTACTTGCATATTTAAAGCAAACTGAAATAAATATATAACTATGAGCCAACTCAACATTAAAAAGAAATAGCAATCTGGACCTGTATAGTTTAAAAGAACAAATTATTAACATAAATAAACATGATATGAATGCTGAGATCAAACCTCAGCCTCCAAAATATTCACCCTAGATAATACTAAAAGAATACTGCAGGCCACAGAGTGTTTTATATTTCTATTTATCACGAGAAAGATTGTAGGTAAATCGTAGGCAAAATCTGCCAATACTATAAAGTTGAAAACCAACAATCTTTGCCATGGGGTCTATAAAAAATCTTAGCCCTAAATCAACCAAAAATATATAACAGACCAAATACATTTAAGGGAAAATCCACAATCTTGGACAAAGTTTTTTAGTGGGATGTCAGTTTAAAATAGAGTCACACTAGTGACACCATGTATTTATTTAGTCTAACATCAAATGGTCATTCAAAATGCAAGTGAAACAGTGTGACTCAGAGAGAGAGAATTCATAGAGAGTCAGAAAAAGTATTATATCAAGAAAAAGTTAAAGTTTTACATGTCATAACAAAAACCACAATAAAAAGTCCCCACTACACCAATACACCATTTGATTCCAAAGCCTTTAGGTGAAACACAACAAGTGAACATGTTCAATTTTTGTAGAAGTTTAGAAAGAAAAGAGATTATAGCAGGGGTTCCCAAACTGGAGCGTCTGCACCCCAGGGGGTGCAAGATCGCATTTCAGGTGTGCAACAAAGATGAAGGCTGCATTGCAATTCAGCAACGTTGAGTAACGTTTGTTGTCTGACTTTATTGTGGTGCAATCAGTGTCTTGCAGTGTGCTGTCATTTGTAGGTCATTTATTAGTTAGTGCTCCTGTTCAATTATATGATAAGAATCAAGAATTGTATGTGCAAATGTCATCCGTGCACAGAAATGTGCATTCTTATGGGTTCCTTGCTGCCGGTGGTGGGTTTGCATAGGAAAATAATTTTTTTTAAAAGAATGGAATTTGGATCTTCCCATGATCCACAGAGAATGGAGAGGTCTAATATTGTTTTTTATGAAAGCCCTGATCATGAAACATTGTTGACTTTGAGGTCTGACTGACATTTTTGCCTGGGGGCAAGTGGAACTGAATTGGATGAAACACTTGCTACTTACACTCAACCTTATCTCTCCTGCTGGTGGTCCTGGCAATAGTGCAGCGCATCTGTTTTTGAATTGAAGTGCAAGTGATATTGGTGGACAAAGCTTGTCAACTATTTCTCATTTCTTAGTGATGCATCAACTTGTTGCTTCACAGGGGTCTCCAATCCCCCAAATTGCTCGATCGTTGACTGTGCGTTTTTTTCTCACAGCATTTGATGCTTTGCAGAATACCCTCAATCCCCAGATTGTCAGTCGAGTGTCTAAGCTTTATGTTGAGCACATTTACAAAATTATTGATGTCTATAAAGGTATAATAACTTGCCCAATTTATATTTAAATTTTAAGGACCAAGTTAAAAGTTTATTTTTTTGAGTTCAATCTATTCACACGCAGAACTATATCTGGTTCAAAGATTAGAAATTTGACTTCTTCATCTTGAAATGTGATTTTACTTTCATAGGTGCTAACATAAACATTTTCTAGGGGTGTGAGGCATAGAAAATGTTGGGAACCATTGAATTATAGTAATATTTTAAGTATCAAAGCTATACAGTATTAACATAAATTACTTAGATCCTTATAATTGTTAATGTCTTTAGATCGTTCACATTACATTTTTATTAAGCAATTTCTATAACTTATGCTCTTTCTACTACAATAACAAAGGCAAGTATTCAGAGAAAACTGTAAAAAATTTTTATATTTTATAAAGTATATAAACCTGGTCAGAAGAAGCATATCAAAGTTTTCACAAAGTAACCACAGCAAGTGACTAAGTAGTTGTCAATGAATTTTAGATATCCATTATAGCATTCAAGGTAGAGGCCAAAAGATGAAAACTGCAATACCAAAAATACAATGCCTTCACAAAAGCCTGGTGAAATTCAACGTTTCATTTCATGTAGTATTGACAAGTTAATTTTCATAATGTTTCTGTCAGTGCAAACGTGAAGGTTATTCATTATGGTGATGCTAAAGCTACTGAGTAGAACAGCAACGCTTGCACTGGGTATTCTGTGCTATTAAAGAAATCAATAGTTGCCATCATAAGTTGCATACAAATTTGTCCCAAGGAACTTCAAGTATTTCCTTCACGCTGCAAAGAAGTCATTCATAAACTTTCCTTAAAGTGGTAAAACATTAAATAGTGAAAAATATATTCACGCTTAATTTATTATAAATATCAAGATATCTCTTTTATACACGACCTTGCAATGTTTGAAATCCATCTATCTAAGCATATTTAATGCATTATTGAAAAAAACAAATAATTTCTCAAAAAGTAAAAATGGGAAAACATACACATTTTGAAAATTACAAAAGCACCAGAAACACTTCTAAGCAATCTGTTACGTCTTAGACAAACTACATTATGCTGAAATAACCTAGAGTAAAATGCATAAAACTGAGTTAGTGGTGGTAAAATCCATTTACAGTCATGAACCAAAGAATATTTTAATATAAGAAGTGCTTTGTAATAAAAATAGACAAATGAAAGAAATTGTGTTCTCCTACCAGCATTGTCGAAAACTTTTGAAATATTGAATTTGCTGTTTATAACAAAATGATGAGATGTGACACAGAATTCACAGCAGTCATTTTCATCACTTCCATGACCTGTGATTACGGCATAAAGTTCAACCTACAAAAAAGAAAAGAGACGCAGCATCGAATTTACATGCAGAATGGTGTGTATACACCCAGAGTGCTAAACATTTGTGCATCTTGAATATTCATAACATATCAAAAAATAATAATAATAATAATAGAAACAACTATAAATGATACTTTTAGAAACATAGAAAAAGTGAGAGCATTTTAGGCCTGCATGCAATGCTGGCTGTAGATTTTAAAGTAATAAAATGAAATGTGTTTTTTAAATGTACACTTAGTATACTCAAGACACAATAAAAGCAGGTGTACATCACAAAAAGGAACTGCTTTAATGTTTACTTGTCTTTGTTAAATGGTACTACATAACCCTTGTAAGTACAATGACACAGAAGTGCCATAATAAAATACACCGACGAGACAGGTCACAAAAGACTAAGAGGTACCAGCGCATATTCTTTTGTTTCTGCCTAAGTTCAATTTCCTAGTCACGTACCTAAGTGGCAGACAGAATCAATTAATCAGGCACAATATGAAAGTAGCCTGAAACTGTCTCCCACTCTATAGCACTAAGGAAATCTGAAATGGATTTGTGTACTGGGCGAACCTTTTATGAGTGTATAGGAAAAAAAAATGGTCAGTAAGTAGGATAGCTGCCAAAAAGACAGCAAAGGCAAATGAATTAGGAAATTAGTACAAAAAATAACAGAACAGTATAATTAAAAAAGAAGGAAAGAAAAATGAGGAAAAACAACAATTGTAAATACCTTTTTGGTTAACGGTGGAATGCTAAAGCTGATAGGTTGGTAATGCTTGTTGTAGTTCTTATCAAATGTGCCTCCTTCAAATAAGAGCTGCAGTTTAAATGGGATCAAGTTTGAATAAAATCCATCTGTAGGAAGAAGAATTACCATTTAAACACAATATGAGTTAAAGTAGGTTAAACTGTGAAAGCATCTTACAGCAATAGACAGTAAGAATAATTAGAAATTGTAAAGGAATACAATACCAATAAAATTTCACAAAATAGCATTAAATAATGAAAAAAGCTCTGAATGTAATCTGTATCTCTCATTAAACCCATAAAAGACTCAAATGTGCTTTTAAAATGTTTTCTTTGCAAGGACAGAATTATTTTTTGCTATAATGCTGTATGAATAGAGCTGAAATTAAACTGAATAATTAGGAAGGTTAATTTTGCCACACTTCTTACCTAAGAAAGTAAATGAAACAGTGTCAGAAAGCACTTCTTGATAATTTTATGACTTATTTTGGTTTGGTTCACTTTGACACTCTTAACATATTGGCAGTCCTACCCTTATGACAAATGTTTGTAAAGTTAGCTCAGATGACATGTTGATGCTGACTTATAAGAAGCACACATTTTTAATGCTGGTAAACATTTCCCAGAGGAATTTGCCAAATGTATTATGAGTTAGACAAGCTGAAATTTAATTAGAAGCCTAATGGACATTACATACCAATCCAATTAGCCATTAGGAAAATACCTTAATATATTTTAAAGTTTACATTTAGTACATTTTAAAATTTACAGTATTTATGTTACAATGTGTAATTTTTTTCAAAGTAAACACATTTCCTGTGCATTAAATCTCTTTTTGTTAGATTTCTGTATGGTTTGAAAATGTGAAATATTTTTCCAGTATAAAAAAAAACTAGAAGGAAAACACAACCATCCCAGGAGATTCATCCATATTTAGTTGAAGCACAACTAACAGACTGATTCGTTTTAAAACACCAAGACTTGTTTTCACAAATACTTTTGCTGTCAGGCCACTTTGGCTTCTTCCCTTAAATATTGGAGACACACAGATTCCCACATATCTCTACTACTAATCATGCAGCATGTAGCTGAGCTCCTCTCTACTCTGTTGCCCCCTCACACATTTTCCTGCAATCATTTTAAACAGCAGCTCAGCCACCTGATCCCTATCCCCTACTAATTTGTCCAGACTGCCTAAGTGCTTTTAGTGAGTGAAAATTTACAATACCAATTAAGCCCAGTCCTACATTTATTAATGGAACAGACTTCTGGTTGTCATACTTTACTGCTCAATAAAACGCAGTTCAAACTAGCTAGCTAGCAAATATCCCATTGTATATAAAGGGCGACCAGGCTGATCCAAGTAACAGTAAGCTTAATGTGCAACACAGGTAACTTAATGGAAGCAATTATTAGGAAAATGTCTGAACATATCATATTTAGAACAAGTACATTAGCAAATAGTCAGCATGCATTCAGGTAGAGAAGATTGTGTTTCACTTTTGATGCTGGAAGTCTATAAGGAAGCAACAAAAACATGCAATAAGAGAGATGCACATAGTGAGTGCTGCAGGGGATAGAAGGGTTCTCCAGAGGGTGATTTCTTGACTGGAATAAAGGAGAGTGAAAGGACAGGTGTTCCGACCAGATGGAAACAGAAATCCTTATCCAGCAGGGTTGCCAGTACATTGGAAGAACTGGGGGAGACAACTGTATGTGGGGGCTGTAATCTCCAATATGCTAGAGGGTAGCATCCCTGGGATTCTGGAACCCTTTGGATACCCACAGGGCATCATGGGAGTTGGAGTCTTAGAGTGCAGCCCTGTTGGGTTCTGTGGGAGCCGCCAAGTGGTGGTACAGGGAAATACGGTCCCTACTTTGTGGGACTTCCTTCTGACCTAGAAGTGCTTCAGATATACTGTGTCCATAAAAGGAGCTGCTTTGCCTTGTCCCAGGGGGTCAGCGTCAGGAGGCAGAGGGCTAAGCTCTTGAAATGAGTGGCAGGAGAGAGGAAGAATTCTACACAACTGTGTCTTTGGCTCTGTGGCTGTGCTTAACTGTTGACTGAAGTCTGTGGGTAATAAAATGGACATTATTTGAGTCCGTGGTTGTATAGAATTTGATTGTGTCTGGGGTTTGAGGCTCAGTGGTGTCTCCTGCTGGTTATAACATCATGTTATTTACTGTGATTTTTCAGATGGGTTTTGATAAGGTACCACATGAAATGTTAGCAAACAAATTAAAATAAATGGGAAATCAAGGAACAGTGTGTACATTGATACAAAATTGGCTCAAAAACATAAACAAAAAGGTAATGGGTATGGGAACTTTTCAAGAAGTAAGTGATATTAAAAATGGCATCCATCCAGGATCAGGGATGTGGCCTCTGCTCTTTTTAATATACATAACTGAACTAGACAAGAATATAATCAATAAACTGGTTGAGGTTGCAGATAACGAAATTAGGTGAAATGGCAGATAATGTAGAATCAGCTAAATTGTTACAAAGGGACTTAAATAGCATACAGGCTTGAGCAGATTTGTCTCAGATAAAATTTAACATAAATACTGTAAATGTAAAGTTTTAAATGTAGGTTGTAGAAATGTTAGATTTGAATACACAATGAAAGGTCAAAAACTTATGAGAATGACTGACATTAGGAGTCCAAAGTGGACTTGTCACTATCTACATCAAGTGTGGCACGCGTCTGAGGGTGGCACCCAGTCGGGACGCCCAGGAAGACCGGAGGAGGGCTCACGCCTCCTCTAGACCACCAGGGGGCGACCGCCCTGGTTCCTTTGGGGGCCACGGTAACCCTGTAGGGGCCCGTGGTCACCGCCAGGGGGCGCCCCCATGCCTGGAGAACCCAGAGTGCTTCCGGGTATGCAGCCGGAACTTCCGCCACACTGGAGCGTGTCGGTGGGAGATTGCCGGAACACACCTGGAGCACATCCGCTGCTTATAAAAGGGGCCACCTCCCTTCACAGGATGGCTGGAGTCGGGTGGAAGAAGGATGAAGTCTGTGAAGAGAGACAGGAGGCGGTCTGATGAGAGGCATAGTGTGGTTTAGCCTGGACTTTGGGGGAGATTGGGGTTGTTGGCACGTAAGACTTGTAAATAGTAGTATAAACAAATGTGTGGTGGTGACTTTAAACATGTCTGCCTGTCTGTGTCTGGGGCTCGTTCCACACAAGACAGAAGTGTACAGAAGCAATCAAGAAGGCTAATAGGATGCTAGGTTAGATACCTGTATCATGTATCAGTGCGTGCTCCCAACCAACCTGTATCATGATGTGAGGAGTAAAAGTCAATGAAGGTTATGCTTAAGATATATAACTCACTGATCAAACCTAATATTTTGAATATTACAAAAAGGATGTAGAAGTGCAAAAGAAAGCCAGAGGACAGCGACTAGGCTAATTCTGGGACCGAGGGATATGAGGTATGAGGAGAGATTGAAGGAGCGGAACCTTTTCGATGTAAGTAAATGGAGATTAAGAAGTGACATGATCAAAGTGTTTAAAATTGTGAAGGGAATTAGAAGAGTGCATCCCAGCTGTTACTTTAAAATAAGACCTTCAATAAGAACACAGGGTCACAGATGGAAACTTGTTAAGCGCAGATTTTTCACAAATGTTAGTAAGTTGATTTTCACACCAAGAGCCATAGACACATGGTAAACATTACCAGGTAGTGTCATAGATAGTAAGACTTTAGAAACTTTCAACTCTTGACTAGATGTTACAATAAAAGGCAAAAAATCAACAAGCCAGAAATCCAGAACACCTGAAAATCCAGGCTTTTTCAAAAACTTTTTAAAACTTACAGGCTTTTGTGTGTGAAAGTGCATACATTAGTGTGACCCCCTCAGATGCACAGAAACAATAAGTGACAACACGGACCACACGGATACAAAGAAATTACAAAGTAGTAAACAATGTCATATATGGAAGTATTTAAAGGAAACAACAGAAACATCTGCAAATCAAACTAGTGTTCTATGCACAAGCAGTGCAGCAGCTGCAACAGAAGTTGCAGAAATGGACGAAAACAAACACTCATTTTGATAAAAGAAGAATTCTGTATTTGTTGATGAATAAACCAACAACTTTTTCCTGTTCTTCCCTCCTTTATACTTCCTTTAATTAAATTAGAAGTACCAACTGAGAATCCAGAAAATATGAAAATCCTGACCAACCAAATACCTGAATAGTTTGGTAACTTTGTGTAACTTTGCCCTGGATCTGAGGTCAAAGTTACTCATGCAAGCCTCAGTACAGCTTGTCCTGTTTCTGATGTCTGGAAACAGGAATCTTAGCTTTATGAGTTTGGGAAGGTGAAAGTCACTTCAGAGACAGGTTTTGGATTTATGAGCCTAAACAAATGGAACAGGGATATGTTTTAAATATTTGCTGTACTATTTTTTGACTTTCTATTGCTTTCAATTTTGAATGTTTATTTGGGAATAATTTCAGTTCTTACTGGTTGCAATTTGTAGTTCCCCACTTTCCCTGAAGTAAACTGTTGCTTCCATACACTAGGCTTGCTTCAATTTGTACATTACTTTTCATCTAAACCTTCCAAAACTCAACTCTATTATAAGCTTGTTTGTAAATTAAAGATATATAGATTACAGATCAAAGTGTTACATTCAAACCTGACTGTAGCTACCATTCTTATAGGATGCCCTACAAGAGAAATTATATTTATACCCAAAATTCCCATTATTCCTGGTAATTACCTGTTTTAATTCAAAACAATACACTCTCCTGTAAAATTGTGTTTTGCAAAGACCATCAACAGAACCCAAGGTCCCTGCAGTGGGCTGGCACCCTGCCCGGGGTTTGTTTCCTGCCTTGCGCCATGTGTTGGCTGGGATTAGCTAGAGCAGACTCCCATGTCCCTGTAGTTTCGATATAGCAGGTTGGATAATGGATGGATGGAGAACCTAAGGTTAGTCACTACTAGGAAAAGCAGGAATTCAAGTATAGTAGGAAATGTTTTACTCAAGGTTAATTGTAAGTAGCTTATTCATGAGTAAGGAACTCCAGTGAACTAATAATATTAGCCTCTGGTAAAAAAAAAAAAAATAATACAATAAAATGCAATAAAATTTCCCCTGATTGTGGAGTCCAGTTAGCAATTAGCATACAATCATGCAGGGTTTTATTTTGTGCAATGATATATATATATATATATATATATAGGGGGTTTACCCTCTGCTCACTTCGCTCGCCAACTCACCGGCCTGTGCTACGTGCCAGCCATTTCGTGTCTCTACCACTCGCGTTGTGTTGAGGGGGGCTGAACGCACACCAAGGAGACGTGGTCACTCCTCCGAAACCCCCTCTTAAGTGGTGATACAATGGGAAACAAATACAGTTTTTTTTTACCTCCTCTTTGCTCGATCAGCTGCTTCCTCCCGCTGCTGCCATGCCACGTGATTTGCATCTCATGCGGTGCTTCGAACATTTAAAAGCCTGTACAGCAGCTGTCCTACTCTTTGTCTTTTATTTCTGGCCCTGGCAGTGGTTAAATCTCTTTGCACAAAGTCTCATCTCGCAGGATGTGAGTTCTTGATATTTTTTAGTTTAGAATTTAAAAATGGAGTAAGAATCTGAAAATCTAACAACATCACATTAAAGTTTGATTAATCCTGAAAAGAATGATACCAAACATATATATGTAGGTTTTAAAATAAGCCTGATTTAAAGCGTGACAAAAAACATGACATAAAAACGTCACATAAAATTGTTGCACAAAATCATTGCACTTTTAGGCTTAGGATTTTATATATAGAGAGAGAGTAGATATCTACAAATATTGTATAAAGAAAGGTGCTGAATTCTTATGTATGACTTCTAATACACCTAATGAAGTGGCAGTTCTATTACCAAGGTCCACTGCCTTAGGAAATTTCCCAGATGAAGCTAGGTAATGCAGCTATTCCTAGTCTAAAATAAGTCTGGTAGGCTCCAGCCAGTGTCTTTGTTAAACGTTTTTTTGTTTTAGTTAATATGAGACTGTGTGTCTCATTTTGTTACTAATTAGCTTATGGTTTTGGGTAGCACTGGTGTTTATAGCATGTTTTATGATTAAAAATATGATTTTTTTTCTGTGATAAATTGCATTTCCAATTGAACAGACTTTAAATTTTTTAAGTTTGTTTCACTGAAACTTATTTTTGATTGTTATACCCCTTCTTATCCTGCAATGTATATTTTAATGCATGTAATAAAATATTAAAAATAAAGAAATTCAATGATAAGATGATATGAGATTTTGCATTTCTCAACAACCATGACTCTGAAACAAGTAACATATGCTATAAAGCAGAAATGCTCAAAACATTTAATAATACTTTACACAGGACTAATTCTTGACCATTTGCAAATGCAGAAGACTCTTTTCAGGTTCAAACTCAAAACAGTTTGATCAAGACTTGTATGTAGATCATACAAATTAAAACCATGTCAACTCATTAAACTGTAGTAATGTAAATTCATATTTTACAATAGAGAGCTAAGTGACTAATTTCCTAATTCTGCACCACTATATCCAATAAAGTACAGTATGTGTCCTTCCTGTTAATTTCTGTACTGGTCCAACAAGAGGGCTACATACCATCAACTGCTACAAGGCTGAAGTTTGTCCAAGATGGTATTGCAGGCTATTACAAGGCACACACACCAAACCACAAGCACTGCAGTGAATGGTGGGAGAAACCCACAGAAATAAATAAATACCTTTTAAATATTGCTGATAATGTGTGTCAAACTGAAGCAAACCTGGAACCTTGTGTTGTGGCTTTTAATTCTAGTGAGTTTTGCTTCGGTGGGAGCAAAACAATGAAACAGAGAGAAACATTTGTTTACAGTCAAATATGATTTTAAAATAAATATTTCTACTGATATGATTAAACCTGTATTATAAATTCAAAGTAAATAAATCAGAATCTATAATGAAATGTATTTTATAAAGTCTTTTCTTTGCAAAGAACACTGTCTTTCAAACCAACCTGAATACCACATGATGGCTGCAATTAGATTTTGATTTACTGTCAGGTTTTCAGTCTTTTTCAGATATGCAACTTCTGTTTGAGTCATACAGACTAAATATGAAATAAGCTGACACTGACAGATTTATGTCAACAATGGTTTTCTCAGGGCGGCACGGTGGCGCAGTGGGTAGCGCTGCTGCCTCGCAGTTGGGAGACCTGGGGACCAGGGTTTGCTTCCCGGGTCCTCCCTGCGTGGAGTTTGCATGTTCTCCAGCTGTCTGCGTGGGTTTCCTCCGGGCGCTCCAGTTTCCTCCCACAGTCCAAAGACATGCAGGTTAGGTGGATTGGCGATTCTAAATTGGCCCTAGTGTGTGCTTGGTGTATGGGTGTGTTTGTGTGTGTCCTGCGGTGGGTTGGCACCCTGCCCGGGATTGGTTCCTGCCTTGTGCCCTGTGTTGGCTGGGATTGGCTCCAGCAGACCCCTGTGTTCAGATTCAGTGGGTTGGAAAACGGATGGATGGATAGATGGTTTTCTCAACAGATACTGGGTTGACTACAGCAATTGCACTAGGATCTTTCCTAATTTTGTACAGATCTTTAGACGATAACATTGTTATGGAAGCAATGCCCTGGAGAAAACACACGTCATTTACATGACAAACATACATGTGGATTGGTCTTGCTTATCATAATGCTTAGAAGTTCATTGTGTGAAATAGCCCATGGTAATCGGAGGTCCCTTGGCTGAACCCTGGAATCTTACTCTGGTAATATGTAATTTACCATGAATTAACTATGGAGAATGTCATCAATTAAAGATTTACATATCTTAAGTGGACAAATTACATTATATATGGATATTAAATCTGCAATCAACAACCATGGCAGCAGCAAGAGGAACAGCCAGTTTTCGTGACATATATGCACTTAAACACTGTCTGTCAAAGATCTCTGAAGCTCCCTGTGAGTGCTGACAGCTTTTAAAGTGTGCGATAATCTCCCATCAGCCCTGATGTACTTGATAACATTGCCACATGCTCATCCCAATAACAGGCTGGTTAACTGAACAGCATACATCAACACTGCACCCTAAGAGCCTAACAAGACCAGCAGTTTCACTTTCTTATTTATATGGAGCACAAGAAATGCTTCCAAAACTGGTATGAACTGGGAACAAAATGTGGCTGACTTATACTGTTTCCAACTTGAACACTGTCTGCATCGCACTATCAGCAATTGCCACTGCACTCATCATCACTGAGAGGACACTCCATACGTTTCCTAAGAAAGTCTCCACCCTCCTTTTCAAACCCTACTGCTTTAAAGGATGTGTTCTTCTTACTTGTCAGCGGGAGGCTGCTGCTCAAACATCTAACTCTGTCAAGTTGGCAGCCATTAATTCATTTCACCCTGTACAGCCTGTGGAGCACTTGCAGACAACTGAATATACAGAGCTTTCTGAACTCTGCAATCATATTTTCTTGCAAAATCAGTAATGAGCACTGAGTAATTTCTTACACTGTAATGCTCTGTATTTCACACCATGGCTTTGAAAAAAGAAAGCAGAAAGGAAAGAATCTGATTGAAGACCACATTTGTTGTATGTTATGCACTGTGATTAAGCACTCTGAGTATGGGAAAGTTGCTACATAAATAAAATACATTATTATTATTACTATTATTATAATTATTATTATTTTGTAAACCTTCTCTTAGAAATAATTCCTCTTTATATGATATAGCAAACAAATCTTTTAGCCCATGGTTTGCTGTTACTGGTCTACAACAGCGAATGGTAACTGGTCTTGCCAAATTTTGACACTCGATGTTGCATGTAAAAAGGATGCTTAGGAACATTTTGCCATTCAATTTTTTTTATTGCTAGTGTCACACGTGTGTGTATAGGGGGCAGCTGAAGGGTTCTACTGACTGTACTTCTACCTAAGCTCCAGGGGTTGGCGCTGTAACCTAAAACATTTCAAAGTCAAAGTGAAAGGGGCGGCATGGTGGCACAGTGGGTAGCGCTGCTGCCTCGCAGTTAGGAGACCCAGGTTCACTTCCCAGGTCCTCCCTGTGTGGAGTTTGCATGTTCTCCCCGTGTCTGCGTGGGTTTCCTCCGGGTGCTCCAGTTTCCTCCCACAGTCGAAAGACATGCAGGTTAGGTGCATTGGTGATTCTAAATTGTCCCTAGTGTGTGCTTGGTGTGTGTGTGTGTGTGTGTGTGTCCTGCGGTGAGCTGGTGCCCTGCCCAGGGTTTGTTTCCTGCCTTGTGCCCTGTGTAGGCTGGGATTGGCTCCAGCAGACCCCCGTGACCCTGTAGTTTGGATATAGCGGGTTGGATAATGGATGGATGGATGGAAGTCAAAGTGAAAGTGAACTTTATTGTCATCTCAACCATATACATGTATAAAGATAGATGAAATTGTGAAGCTCAGGGTCCACAGTGTAACAACATGAAGTGCACATAAAAAAAATAAAATTAAATTAAAATTAGACTTAAAATTAAAAATTAAAATTAAGATTTAAAATTAAAACACAAACAAGACAAGATATTATGCAAAGGCAAGACAAAGAAGTAGCAGCAAGACTGACGTGTAGTTAGCAATATGAACATTGATGTAATGTATGGTATTTGCAATCTAGATACATAAATATAGTCAATTGATTTGTAATATAATAAATAAATAAGTAATAGATATAGATAATACAGAAATTATCAGTGTATGATAATAGTTGTTGAACACATGTGTAAACAATGACAGGTCAGAATGTTTCACAGCAGAAGGACATCAAGAACGTCAAAATTCTTCAAGGTCAGAATGAGATTTTTAATTTTTTTTTACCTGCACACTCGTCTTTGCAGGAAAGTGGTTTTCATGTATAAAAATTCTGTTTTTAGAGGTGGTTGAGGCAGTGTGGAAGATCCCAGGTGGCAGCATGGTGTTAAGGAGTCTAATTGCTTGGGGGTAAAAACTCTCCTACAGCCTGGTAGATCTGGCTTTGATGCTGCAGTATCTTCTCTTGGATGGCAGAAGTGTGAAAAGTCCATGTGAGGGGTGTAAGAGGTCCTGCACAATGCTGCAGGCCTTGCGGACACTGCATTTGTAAAATATGTCCTGTAGTGAAGGGAGAGGCACCCCGATAATGTTCTCTGCTGTCTTCACTGTCCTGTGCAGGTGCTTGCAGTCAGATATGTTGCAGTTGCCATACCAGACAGTGATACAGCTGGTCAGAACACTCTCAATGGTGCCTCTGTAGAAAATGGTGTGGATGGAAGGGAGAAGACTTGCTTGCTTCAGCCGCCTCAGGAAGTGTAATCTCTGCTGGGCTTTCTTGATTAGTGAGGAGGTGTTATGTGTTCACGTAAGTTCCACAGATATGTGTACACCGAAGAACTTGGTACTCTTAACAGTCTCCACATCTAAACCGTTGATGCTGAGTGGGATGTGGGCACTAATTAAGTTTGCATATGCTGGGTTTATGTCCAAATGTCTGTTAATGGCGTTTTTGTCTGATGGCCAAGATTCAGCCAGTTCTCTGGCACTTTTAGTACTGGCCTTAAATCTTACTTGTACATCGTCCCAGTTGAAACTTATGTCCTGTTGATTAGAACATATTCATAATAAATAAATCGTTACAACCTGTGTACCCCCCCCCCCCAACCTCCACCCTAATGAATTGTGCTATATATTGCCTTTGATTCTTGTAATTCTAAGCATTATCCTCTGATGAAGGCTCCTGGTAGGGGCTGAAAGCTCAGGAATAAAAACTACTTTATGATACGTGATTCATTTTTCTCCCCTTGTGGATCTCCAGCTGCTAATATGCAAACCGTATCACAGACCTTTGCTTCCATATATATATATATATATATATATATATATATATATATATATATATATATATATATATATATATATATATATATATGGAACACCGGAGCTCATTCCTGCTGGGCTCCGTGGCCACCGCCAGGGGGAGCTGCATGGCCTAACGAGCCCGTCTGGGCGGAACGCAGCCACACCTGGAGGTGCAGCCGGAAATAGGTCAATGACCACCTGAAGCACTTCCGGGTGGACTATAAAAGGGACTAGCAGCTACCACTCAAGGAGCCTGAGTCAAGAGGAGGAGGACTACGCTTGCCGGGTGGAGTGGTGGTGCAAAGAAGAGTGTGTTGTGGTGACTTTCTTTTGGTGTGCTTTCGGACTGTGTTGTGCCTGTGAGATACAGGGAAGAAGTGCCCCACAGGTGAAGAAAAATAAAAGTTTATTTAGTTTTACACATGCCTCCGGTGTCAGTCTGTGTCGGGTTGGCGCCTATAAAGCGCCTTTGTTACACCCCATATCTCTGACGCTAACCAGTAGCGCACTGCATCACTTTCAAAACAAAGCTTCTTTTCTGACTCTGCATCTGTCTATTTAAAAGTCCTTCATGGTACTTGAGTACTTCCTTGTATGTTTTAATAATCTTGAAATTGTACTCATAATTGCCAATTATATTCTTGTGTGATTTATAAAGCATTTTCTAACAACAGATGCTATAATACAGTAAGTGAACACCGATGGTGTGACTGACCTACTTTAGATGCAAGATTCTAGTAATGAAGTATAAGTTTTGGTTTTAAAAAAGCTTCACTCTGCTCTCTCTCTCTCTTTGTTGCCTAATCTAGGCCTTTCAAATCTTTTTGTTTTCTTAAATTAATCTGTTTCCATCTTAATGAATACACTGTTATCTGAACTTACAATGACAAGTGTATTTTATTTGATATCATAAAAATTACTTTTATTGGCTGCAAGTAGATTTCATGCAAAATATTGCAAACTTTTCTTCGTCCATTATCAAACGTATTTAATTCAGTCTGGGATTGCAACAGCCAGGGTCTATTTTGGTAGCATTGGGCACAAATCTGGAAAAAAAACCTGGGACTTGGGTGCAAATCTACTACAGCGCACACTAACCTGTATTCAGATAGTCACAAATTACAACATACACATTTTTGGAATATGCGAAGAGCACCAGATCGCCTGTGGAAAAGCCAACATAAATGTGCAGAAAATACACTGAGTATGATTTGACATTGACTGGGCAGAGGATTCAAACCCAGCTCTCTGCACTTGTGAGGAAGCAGCTCTCACCACTGTCCCACCCTGCCACTATTGTAAAAGATCTGATGGAAAATGGGTGGACCAGGGCTTCTATCACAGTTAAAATTTCCTTTAACTACATCTACACTTCAGGCAATCCTACAACTAAGAATAAATAAATACTTCTTATGTATAGATACTAATTTTCAATGTTTAATTTCAATCATATACATGTATGTTTAAAGCATTCTGACCACATATCCTGAAGAATAATCAAATATGCTTGATGTCAGGAAAGTGAATAAACTAATTCTCATTTACGGGCTGCAAGAGAGAACATAAGTCAGAAAGTAATTTGCTTTTTTTTGCTTCCACTTTGTAATAATTGAATGCTGTCAGCATAAATTACAGTCATTCTAGACAAGTGACCTGCTCCATTAGATATGATTATCTAACAGGAATATTCTCATTACTTAATGCATGCTTCTTAGTTTGTCTCCTTACTAAAGGTAAATGACTCATATTGTTCTTGTGACTGAAGATTCATGTAGCCACGTATTATCTAACAATTGTATTTTGGATTGTAACAGGGGGATTCATTTATTTTCTTTCCTCTGTAAATATAATGTGTTTTCAGTGATCATTGACATTCTGTATATAAGTGCAAATTACAATACTTATCCAAAACAGTACAATGAATTAATTGTTTCCTTGTTTAATACAGCACATGCTGGATATGGTAAGTGAAGTATAGATTAAATCATGTATCAGGTTTATTATAATGTAAATGCTGATTTGGGTCAGCAATTGTTTATCAGTGTCAAGGTAGAGTACTGAAAAAATAATAAATAAATTATTATTAAAATAATAAAAATAAATTATCAATAAATTGTTTTTGTTTCATACTGCTGAATGAATTATAACAGTTTCAAAAGAAGGTGGCTGTTATTAACAATAAATCTTGTATCACTCACTTCAACTATTTTTATTTTCTCTAGTACCTTTTGGAGAATACACCATCTCAAAGGGCTTTCAACAGCATGTATAATAGAGAATAAAAAATAATTAAAAATAATTAAAAGTCAGCTATCTACAGAGGAATATATATATATCAGCCCGGCTACAGACAAGACACCAAGGTACCCAAGGTATCCCAAAACACACACGTTTATTCTCCTCTTCCTATTTTACACAACCAAGTATAAACCAGCATATAAAATTTTGTCCTTTTTACTTCTTTTCCTTCTCCTGCCTCCACTCCTCTCCTGTAAGCTCCATCCTTTCTAAGAATACTAATCACTATCCATTTCCAGTCATTGTATGAGTAGTTGGATCTTTGAGAAGGCTGGTAAAAAAAAATCTTGGTTGTCTAACTGACTGCTGAGGGTGAGAAATAATGGCTGGCAATGTAAAGTGAGAATAGTAATGTAACACCAGTGCAGAGAGCTAGAATGGATTCTTTTTCTCTTTACATGTCTCTTTTAAGTGGCCTGCTATCTTTAAAAGGAAAGCTTGTTTCTGCCACACTAGATGCAATTCTTTTTATGACTTTGCAGCCGTGTTTTTATTGGCACTCCTGCTGCTGGTGATGGAATGCCAGTTCATACTATGGGTATCTCATCGATATCTGATATACAGTACATTCTCAGCACTATTACATAGGCCAACCTTCAAAATGGCACCCAACTCTTCAAAACAGGGATGTTGAGTACTGCGTTGGCATGTGGTGAAGCAGTGGTGTTAACCACTGTACTTCTGCATGGTGATCTGTAAATTACAAGTGGGCAGGCAAACAACAACAACAACATTTATTTATATAGCATGTTTTCATACAAACAATGCAGCTAAAAGTACTTTACAAAATGTAATAAAAGGAAGTTAATATAAAACATTAACAAGATTACGCAATAATATTATACAGTATGCAACAAAGAAAAAGGTAAGGTTGAATGGCCAGGAGGACAGAAAAACAAAAAAACAAAATCTGCAGGGGTTCCAAGACCAAAAGACTGACCAGCCCCCACTGGACATTCTACCTAACATCGCTGTTCTAAATCAGTCCTTATGGTTTACAGGCTTCACATGCAAGAAACTGATGATGCTTGTCAAGTGGGTATCTGAGACATTCAATCCATAAACACAAGGGGCAGCATGGTAGCTTGATCAGGTGATGGTGGTGGCGCAGATCTCCACCACAGAAGAACCGGAAAAGACAACAGAGAATAATACAGATTAGTAGGGAATTGCAGAACCCAGAAGAAAATGATAATTCAATGCCCAAACAGTGTTATAGGGATAAGGAACTAAAATGTAGCCATGAAAAAGCCATTTTAAAATAATGGGATTTTAGCAGTTTTTTAAATTGCTCTACAGTATTAGCCTGGGTAATTTCTATTGGTAAAGTATTCCAAATTTTAAGTGCATAACAACAAAAGGCTTGCCTCAGGCAAACCTCCTTGTCTAGATCTCTTCACTAAACTGACACTGCAAAACTCAGCTCCAGGTCAAGATCTCAGTTATTAACCTCTTCTTTCATTGTTCTTCTGTAGTGTCTCTGCAATCTGTCTCATCCTTTGTCCGTGCCATTTTACCACAGGTCCTGCTTCTGCTGCTCACCTGGGATAAGGGACAACCCAGTCTTTCACATATTACGCAGCTCCATGAGCCAGAAGCGATCACGCACACTGGCCAATGGACTTTAGCGGATAGAGAAGTGGAAGTGGAGCTGCAGAGTTAGCATTCTCTTAGCTGCCACCATCCTACACTGATGCTGCAAATGACACTCCATATCCTGGATCTCGTCTCAAGACTCTCTAGTGACTACAGCTGAAGTCACTTCAGTACACATGTACTTTGTGAGCAAGCCCATGTCGATCAAACAGAGGAAGCTCTACAGTCTACTTGTGACGATAGATAGATAGATAGATAGATAGATAGATAGATAGATAGATAGATAGATAGATAGATAGATAGATAGATAGATAGATAGATAGATAGATAGATAGATAGATAGATAGATAGATAGATAGATAGATAGATAGATACTTTATTAATCCCAAGGGGAAATTCTTCTTTACGCTGTAGGAAGATAAGTAAATAAATCAAGGTAAATAACAATTGAGCTGGCTTTTAAATAAGTAACATATACATGTTTCTTATGTAAAGACCATCACAAAGCATAATTACAAACAGGACTTTGCACGATATGTTGGCGAGCTCTGTAAGCTGTGCTGCTTCGTTGGAGGACAGGTGTGGGGCAAACTGACTGGCAGGATGACGCCTGACCTCTTGGTGCATCCAAACAGTGCCATCTTTCGCCTTTATGCCTTTTGTAGCTGCATTGTTCTTACATGTGAGTGGATGTTCCTTGTGAGGGGTGGGGGTGCTTCTGTTCTCTTTCTCCGATGTAGAACCCTCATCCTCATCCGAGTTCATCTCTGTTATAGTGCGTCTTTATTTGAAAACTAACAGTGTCAGATCGAGAAAAGCGAGAATGCAACCGAGAGAATAAAACTGAACAAAAAAAAAAAACACTAACCTTTACAAGTAACATACTGTACATTTACACTGACTGTTACAGACTCAAATCAAATGTATGTTTTTATTGTATAATTGTAACAATAAGGGCATCTCACTACTCAAAATGTTTATTTTGAGATGTGGGGAGGCTTGAACCAGCAACCTCTTGAATAGAAGTCAACAGTTCTTACCGCTGTATTACCAAAGAAGTCATGACAACAAGCCCCACTAACCCGATTTCTTTATCTTCAGTTATAGTCTTGAATAAAAGCGTACTTGTTCTATATATTTGTACCTTTTGTGAAAGTGCTTATTTGATATTTGGACTTCAGTCTTCACATAATATACACTTCATGTCTACATTTTGTTGTTTGTACTAAAACATGGAAAAGGTTTGTCTTTTAGGTATGTGTTCAACATTTCTTGCATTTCCTGTCATCCTACAAGTACATAGATCTTTGTAGATACGGAACACACATGAAAAGCAAGTGTTCCAAATAATGACACTGTATATTTTTTTAGCCTATACAGCTCTAGGTACCTGACTCCCTGATAAACAAGGCTTGAGCTGGGAGAGGTTTTTGCACTTTCTCCGGCGGTGGGAGGATGGGATAGTAGGCTGCTTGCTGCTTGGGCTTATTGACACATTTACAAGACGCTGACGGAGAGGTGTGAGTGGATTTAAGGTGGGCCAGATTTACGAGTTTTTTCGTAAGCTTTGGTAATTCTAGTGCTAAAAAAACGATTCCCTGGACTGAATTCAGTTGGTGATTTTACAGGCTTGCTGTTTTAATAGGCACCTCTACTTCTGGTGATGGAGTACCAGCTATTGTAGTCTCATCCCTGGCTGATGCAACTGCTCAGTGTGATTACAATAAATTAATTGACAGTTAATTAAGCAAACTTTGGAGGGCTAAAAATGTCAATAAAACACCTACTGTAGTAAACCACAGTAGTACATACGTTAGTAAGATGTAAAAAACAGTTTATTTAACATATTTCATCTTAGTGTAGGGTGATACTGTTGTGCAGTAGTTATTCAGTTGCCTTATAGATCTATGAATCCAGTTCACTTCTGATCCCAGTAGTTTTTAAATTCAGCATTGTGAAGGATAACGGGGCAACAGCGAGCTCTAAACCCCTAAACACGAACACACAAAGAGTTCTGGGTTTTAATAATGGAAGGTTTATTCAATTCACCTCCACTAAGTATCACAAGCACAACATAAACAAGTTTTCTCTCTCTCCTTAACTCTCACCACTGCACTACCCTTCTCCACACAAGCTTTGCTCCACTACATCCCAGCTCCAACTCGCCTGGATAACGGAGTGCAGTCCCTTTTATTATAGACATGAGGGAGTACTTCCGGTGCCAGGGCGATTACCCGATGGAAGCACTTCTGGGTCACACGGATGTCCATTATAACAGGGAGCTTATCTCCCTGTAGCTCTGTCTTGCAGCACCCAGTGACCCCATGCCAGGACATGTGGTACGGCAGGGCAGCCCTGCTGGCTTCCCACTGGGCACAGATATCCAGGGCTGCTGCCATCTAGTGTGCTGGAAGAGAAAAAATCCCCCACCGGCATCTTTCCTTTTCAGTGGGCTGTCCGTCCATCTTCCGCTCCTTCCTTCTGGGTCTGATCTCTTTCTCCTCCCCGGCCGGGATGCTCATTTGCCTTTTAGGAGCCTCCTGTCAGGGTAAGGAACCATCCCCTCTTCTGGCTGGGATGCCCGTCCAGCCCCTGTGGCATCTACAGCATCAATATTTGATAGATTGTTTTGAAAGTACATGCAAATGATCTATTATCCTTTGGTTTTCACTACTATAAGTCGAACAAGTGACTGTAGTGAAAGAAGAGCTGAAATAAACAGGTAGTTTTGGGATCAAACAAGAGACATGTTCAAAGAGTTAAACAGGAATGAAAAATTCTTGAAAAGTCAAAAATATCAATCGTCAAAACCAAAACAAAGTCTAATATCCAAAATCAGAAATGCATACCCAAAAATTCTTTGCCAAGACCACAATTCTTTAGCTCTAAGTAAAAATATTTTGAAAAGAAATTGTGAGAGCTTTAGCAGTTATCCAAAACCTAACCAAAACGTAACATATCATAATTACATTTTAATCAGTGATCATGCAATGACAACTCGCTTCACAATTATAAACAACATGGATGCAGCCAAAAATAATGAGCTAAGAAATGCAGCACTTGCTAGGAAAACTTGTTACAAAATGGTGACACAATGAAGTCACTAGAAAAAAATACTAAAAATAAATAATAACAAGACAAATTAAATAAACTGGCATAAAAATGAAGAAAAAAGAATCCTCATACTTAAAAACCAAGAATTACAATAATTACCAATTAAGTTATTCTTTTTGTTGAAATTGTTTTGTAGTTTTTTTCTGAGAATAGTAAATTTTTGATTTAATGGAGGGATTAAAATATGACAAACTAATTTCTTTAGTTTGTATTTCCCAATTGTTTTCTGGATGATACTTCTACATAATTGATATATTGGTATATATGGATTTTGTCAGTCTAGCTACAAATGTAATGCATTTTCTACAAAGACCTTTCTATCACAAATTAAATATCAGTTGTGCTGTGTTACAATTTTCTTTATTTAATTAATACATTATGAACAAAAATGAAAAGGGTTAACTTCAGTACAAAAGAAAAGACTGAATTGACTAAAAAATCTGAATTGGGAAAATTAATTTTATGTGCTTCTAAAGAATATTGTGTGAAGCAAACTGTGTCAGTTATTTATAAAGCAGAGGGTTAAAAAAAGATGTTTGATGTCTGATGCTGATTATTCAGAGAAGCCAAGAAAATATATGTAAATGGCACACAAATTGTCACTGGAAGATCCTATTTTGAAATGGTATCTGCAACAGCATTCTTGCCATCTGTGTCAATGTGTAAGAGGTTTGTCACACACATGCGCATGGGAGGCAGCGAAGGGCTCACAAAGGGATAATTCTGTGCCAGACCAGGGGGTGGCAGAGTGCACTGATCCTTCCTCTTTTCATTGGCAGACCAATATCGGGAAAGTTTGCCCTAGACTCGAGGACATCACCTCCGGCCCCAATGACACTTCCGGTTCCGGGCCCGATGATATTACTTCCAGTTCTTGTCCCAATGACATAACTTCCCCTGCCCGGCTTTAAAACCCCCATGTTTGCCTGTCTGTATTGTTCTGTGTTGGACTGAAATCTGTTTAGACTTTTAACAATTTTGAACCACAAACTTCTGTTTTGGCAGCCTTTCTCAAGTATACAGGCGGCTGCCCCAAACCTTTCTCTGTGTTTTGTGGAATCCTTTAACAAGGGAAAGTTTCAATCTGCAGCAAATATTCAAATAAATCACATGAAAACTGACAATAAACACTGAAGAGGAGCAAAGTAATTCCTCCCCTGAGTACACTACATACATTTTGTTTCTTGTTATTATTGACTATATTATCATTTTCTGAAACTTGATATGTAATTTTCACAAAACCTTGGGTGATGTTGTGCTTCTGAATATTTTGCTATTTACTTCTGTCTTTATATAGACGTTTTTTTACAAAACATTTAGATTTACTGGATACTTGGCAACATCAACCACCTCCTCTCCTCTATTAGTCTATTAAATCAACTAGATTCTGTACTACTTCCATTGTTTCTTACACAATGTAGAGTTATTGATTGTTAATCAATGAGGTCCACTCTCTTTATATTCTAGTGTAGTGTTGTCACACTAGAAGCTTTATTCTCATTATGTTCTCCTCCCATTTGAACTGAATGCCGAAATATGCTTAATAGTAATTTATAAGCAATACCTTTAATATATTTCAACACTGCCAGTAAAATCCCATCAGGACCATCAACATTTTGTTAGTCTTCAATGCATCTAGTGCCTGAGGTGCATCTGAGACTTTAAAAATCTTTAAATACAGATCATGTTTTTACTGCCTGATGTGTTCCATTTATTTCTTCTTTTCTAATAACTGGATGGAAATATGTATGTGATTTTTCATTATTTACTGTATCTCTGAGGCGGTTTAAATTATCTTTTACTATGTTTTAGTGGAATACTACTGTAAAATGTATTTGATGTTTTCTTAGCTTCCATTAGGTAATATTGCCATAAACACTTGAATGGAGTCAACATGTGCGCACTTTTAACCCCTTTCCTGTTTGCAGTGTAGGCCAGCCCCGGTCTGGTGCACAGACACGTTTTAGCAAGAGAATAAGCCCCAGGGTCAGTGATTAAATGCAGAAAAAACTACCAAATACTTATGAAAATTTGCAAAGGTTAGCAGAGCACATATGAAGTGTTAACAGGTACTTTTTTATTTCTTTCAAATCTTCTAATATTTTTAATCAGGACAAAAATGGAAAGCAGAGTGAACACATTTGTAAACTGCAAAATATTCAGTTATTAACAGACAGTGTAATCCAACATGAGGCAATATGTTACACTATGCTCTGGAAAATATCAGGATTTCCAACAGATATCTCATATATATATATATATTTATACTAGGGGGCTTTGCCCCCTGCTCGCTTCGCTCACCCACCAATCGCCTGTGTTACATGCAAACCACTTCACTTCTGTGCCGCTCGTGTTGTGATGAGGGGGGCTGAACGCACCCCAAGGAGACGTGATCGCTCCTCCGACACCCCTCTTAAACGGTGATACAATGGGAAACACATACAGTTTTTTTTTTTTACCTCCTCTTTGCTCGATCAGCTTCTGGCTTGCTGCTGCTGCCGTGCCACGTGATCTGCATTTCGTGTGGTGCACTTCTGTCATATCACCTATGTCCATATATTCAATCTCTTTTTGCTTTTACCTTTTCATCAATATCGCATTGAATTTTGATTCTGTGTTTGGAATTACATCGTGACAACACAACATATAACTGCCGTGAGTGAATATTGTTTCTTTCACTCTACAAGAAATGTGTCTGACATAACCACGCAGGATTTTTCCAAATCTGTTTGCATAAGCTCTTGTCTTGTGGGGCTTCCGGCCCTGGGCGTGGTTACATCACTTGGCACGAAGACTTGTCTCGCGGGACATGAAGGTGTCTCTGAGACAAGCACGTCTCGTCTCCTTCCAAGATTTTTTTTTTTATAATATATATATATATATATTATATATATTGTCACAAAAATGAGACAAAAACAGATAAAGGTTTGGGGCAGCCACCTGTATAATATGGTATCCTGGCGGCAAAGTCGTTTTTTTTATCAATAAACAGCACTGATGTGCATACAACTGAGTCCAGAACAAGACTGAGGGAATAGGGAAAAGGTGTAGACTTTTAAAGGGGAAGACAGGAAGTGAGGTCATAGGGATCTGGCTCATGTTCTTCAGCCATTGGTTCATGCCCGGACGTGACATCACAGGGGCCGGAGCCGGTAAGGTCTTCTTCCATTGGCTCGGTCCCGGAAGTGACGTCAAGAGAGCCAGGTGGAATCTCCCGGGAATGGTCTACAGGTAAGGGAAAAAAAGAGCCAGTGCCCTCTGCCATATCCCGGCATGCCTCAGAACTGCCTTTACTCAAGCCCTTTAGCTGTCTCCCATGCGCACATGTGTGACAATATATATATATATATATATATATATATATATATATATATATATATATATATATATATTGTGGCACCTGGACGGGGCCCATGCCCGGCCGGGACTCCCAAGAAGACTAATTCCTCCTCCAGACCGCGAGGGGTGTCCGCCCTGGTTGTATTGGGGGCCACGGGTACAGGGCTTGGAAGCCCAACCCTGTAGGGGCCCGTGGTCACCGCCAGAAGACAGACACAGCTCACCTGAAGGGAAGGAGAGAGAAAAGAGAAGAAAAATATGTGTGTTCATGTTACTTTCAATGCATACTGTAAGGTATCTGCATAAAAAAACATTTTATTTGAAGCCAGAACTTTTACCTGGGGTTTGCGGTGCTGCAACACCCCTTATATGTATGTATATATACAAACAAATATTATATATTGCGTAAGCAGCATTTTACTTATGGAGTTTCCTAGTTACACATCTGAAATACCTCTGCCAATACTAAGACATGCAATGCAAGCTCAGGTATCAAAAGGATAGCCCTATAAACGAAGGCATTGGAGCCCTAATCCTAGGCCACTACATGATAAGTATCATGTTTTGATAGACAGCCTGATAGAAAACTGCTCTTGCACACAAAGAGTGCAAGGGACACATAATTTAAAAAGGCATTAGACTTAAAACTGTAAAATTATAATATTATTGTCTCCTCGAGTGCCTAAGAAATCAGTAACAATTGAAGATCTACAAAAGACATAACATTATAAGAGAAACGGCACTTTGAAATGCCGTGGTTCCTTCAAACCAGAAAAAACTAAGCATCTGCTTCAAGGTCAATTATGCTGCATTGCAGATGCCTACAGCATCACAGATGCTACTCTTAAAAGAGCTTGATACATGGCAAAATCTTCCGTGGTAGTTACATTTTATTAGAGGTGCAGGTAAATACTGTAGGTTTATTTTATGTTTAATCAACTTTTATCCAAGTAGATTATTTTAGATGTCATTTATTTTGCATACATATGCTGTACATTCAAAGACAACAAAGAATCTACATGTGGGCTTTTTAAACACGATATTGAAAAGGTATCAGAGCTTAGTCAAAATAAACTACCATTAAGTTTAAGGCGAAATGTCAATATGGAACACCCCTACATACATGAGGCAAATTCTTTACAATTATGAGAAGTAGTCTAATTGTTCTTATATGAACAATAATTTGTTAGATATTTTTGGGACATTTAGCATTATTAAATATTACATTGTGATGAGTATCATTGATCTCAATGAAATTAGATCAAAACAGATAAATTATGAAAATGTCTTTACTGTAACAAGCTCAGCATGCTAAATATATGAAAGGCTCCTTTTGTAAATTCAGCTAGAACAAGTTAACCTAACAGATAAAATAACATTAACAAAACTGCTGTGCCTAGCCCAGCAACACAGGCTGAAATCCAATACTGAGTCCTGGAAGGGGAACTAATCCATTCCAAGGCCCACTCTTGCATGAACCCAGACAGATCCAATTTAGAATTGCTAATCAGTGTAACAACATTTTTTGTAAGTACAAGGTAAACTGAAATACCTGGAAACTCATGCAGACATGGAGAAAAAAAAGAGAAGAACCAGTCATGGAATTTAAACCATAAGGTTGTAGAATTATCCAATTGATCACCTTGGCGCCCTAACCCAACAGAGGCCCTTGGCAAATGCTCTTAAACCTGAAAGTGAGTTAATTACTTAGTTACTCTGGCATGTAACATGTAAGATGTATGACCTAGGCAAAGAGCATGTTTCATGTCCCTTAATAACTGATCAAACATTAGACCTAGTAGAGACAGCTTCTCACCTACAAGAATGTATAATTAATAGAGATCTGTGCCCGTATTTATCAAGCATCTCAGAGTATGAAAACAGTCCTAACTGACTCAAATATCTCAGAGTGACACAAATGTGGTCCTACGCTTAGGAGTAAATGCAAGTACATTCCAAATTTCAAATAGGGGCAGTGCATGTAAGTAGGTTTCTGAGGAAATACACAATGAGTGAGGCACAGGAAAAGAAAATTAGAAATTCGACTCAGTAAAGAGGTTCACTGTGGTTGAGACAGAGGGGAGTGCGAAGGTGCAGGTCCTGCTCCACGCTCCCTCGTCCAGATTTGGGAGCCCTCAAACCCAACATAATGCAACCGGATGAACTGGCACATGGAGACAAACCACTCATGGAGCGAGGGGAAGGTGCAAAGTGCAGAAGTGCTTTTATTAAAAACAGTTATAAAAAATTGAAAACAGTGTCCAAAGTGCAGTGATTCAA
This sequence comes from Erpetoichthys calabaricus, assembly GCF_900747795.2. Lineage (NCBI taxonomy): Eukaryota > Metazoa > Chordata > Cladistia > Polypteriformes > Polypteridae > Erpetoichthys > Erpetoichthys calabaricus. The sequence goes on along the minus strand of NC_041406.2, from coordinate 60,995,051 downwards.
AGTTCAATAAATAATCCATAAAAACTACAAGTGGAGGTTAAAATCTCAAATAAATAAATCTATTAAAACGAGGTTAAAAACAACAGGCTAGAAACTGTCTCTTTTAAAAACCCAGGTGTGGCAGAAGTGCATGTTTCCCGGGCTCTGTGAGGCTCGGGGCACCCCCTGGCGGTGGCCATGGGCCCCAACGGGCTTGAGCCTCCTTGCTCCTCTCCCGTGGTCCTCTCCTGATCCAGGGCGGTTGCCCCCTCGTGGCCCAGAGGACGTAAACGCCACCTCCCGGTACTTCCAGGCGTCCCGGCTGGGTCTTTCCCCCAGCCTCTTGTGACAGCAGATAACATGACAAGTGTAGCGCTCTGCATTAAGGATGCTCTAAAACCACAGAAAGTTATGCAAAGGAACTTAGGCAACAACTAGCTAACACAGGCAAACCCAAATAATGACAAGTTTGTCAATTCTTGCCATACTACAATAACTTTAAAATAAGAATGAAAACATTTTCATTGTTCCCCCATAACACAATTACGTACACATAATTAAGTATACAAATCAAGGTTATGCACCACAATAACAATCTACTTGCACAAATTATTATTTTTTTGGTTTGAAGGAACTAATTCTGTTTCTCAGTCTCTAGTCAAGCAAATATGTTTTTGATGCATTTCACCTGTGATATGACCTCTACTGTTAGAATTTGTGCAAATTAAGACTTTAAATATTTTGCATCTTTTGCAAGCTTCTTGAAACATGCTTCTTGTTTCTGAAATGCATATGTATTTGGCTTTAAATTTGGCCTACTCTACTACTGGGTTTGTTTCCATTGTAACCCCCCAACCCCCGGACTTCCTTCTATCCATCAACTGTGCAATATCCAATATCTAAATGGTACTGATAATAACTGTGTAATATCTGCATACTGTACAATATCATTACTCTCAGGTCCAATATCTACTACTCACTGCACATGATCATCATTATTGTGCAATATTTACATTATGTGCAATTACCCAATAGTGCAATAGTTATTTATTCTTTCCAGTATTTAAATAATGTGCAATAACTCGATTTAGTTATTATTATTTCCATTTGTATATAGCGTCGCAGAACTTTTTTTTTTTTGCAACTTTTTGCACAATTTCTTTATTTTATTTACTTGTTGTGTTCTATATATATGTCTGCACTGAAAGGAGCTGCTTTTAATCTCATTGTACATGTGAATAGTGACAATAAAAGGCATTCTATATATTCTATATAGTCAATCCGCAATCTGATATCATCCTAATAACTTTTGTCAGAATACAGTACAAAATGTTGCAATTTTTTAAGAAATACGTATTATGTGTAATATATAATTGTATTATTCTAATGCTTTGTCAAAAACTCAACAAAAAGATTAAAAATATAAAGAAACTGGACCCTCGCTCATTTCTGTAATGCATTTGCAGCCTTTCATAAAACCAGATATTTAACTAGATATTTAACTAGCTGATTGTCTTTTATCAACATTATACAAAAAGAGAATAGTACAGTATCATCATTTAAAACTTTTTAAGTGCTGTATATCTTACATAATAACTATAGTTCAAAAATATGTACATACATGTGAAGTTGTTCTATTAGAAGCGACAAACTAGTAAAGTTTATTATTATTTCAGTTCTTTTTCATAAAATCTTTTGTCTGTACTACAAAGAAACAGTGGCAATAAATTGAACTGAACTGAATATATTCCATGCAACCATCCATCCATACATCACTTATAACCATTTTGTCTAATTTATTAGTATTACCTAGAAATACAATAATAAAATACTATTTACTGTGAGTATCGGGTTATTTATTAATCAAAAACAAATTCAAGTCTCAGTATGAATCCTTTAATACAAGTATGCTTTTTAATTTCATATAAACAATACTGTTTCCTTGAATACATTTATAAAACAGAACAAGTCAACTGCAGTCTGAAAATGAGTGCACATTTGTTGGTTCTTTGGTGCATTGAAAAGATTATGAAGCACATTTGAGTTTTATGCTTTTATATCTAATGTAAAATGCTCTTCTAAAATCTACATTGTTAGAGATGCAGCACATAAAATAATAGATAACAGAAGTAAACAGTGAACAATTACTGGTAACGATTAGTTTAACCTAATCTAATATAGTTTGTTACATGCTGTGCATATATACATAATAGATTAGTACATTAAAATACATAAATAAAAATATAGATAAGAAAATTCATGTCCTCTGTTAGTCTCTGTTTGCTTACACAGGAAAGGTTCAGCTCCTTCAGTAGCTCATACCTCTTAGTTCTGCAATCAGCCTAGTCACTCTTCTCTGAATTTACTCTAACGCTTCTATGTCAATTTCATAATAAGATTTTAAATTATCTTTATATTCTACTTTAAAAGTTGATTTCATTACAATTAAGGGCCAAAAACATAACCCTATAATGAAAGTATTGTCAATTGATTGTTTTTCAGCTGATTAATGATGCTTTTTTTGTCAGTTACCTTAGAGGCAGACTTAACAAAGTAGTATTTCACGATCACTTATAAATAAATAAGTGATCATAAAAATCCATCCATCCATCCATTTTCCAACCCACTGAATCCGAATACAGGGTCACGGGGTCTGCTGGAGCCAATCCCAGCCAACACAGGGCACAAGGCAGGAACCAATCCCGGGCAGGGTGCCAACCCACCGCAGGACACACACAAACAAACCCACACACCAAGCACACACTAGGGCCAATTTAGAATCGCCAATCCACCTAACCTGCATGTCTTTGGACTGTGGGAGGAAACCGGAGTGCCCGGAGGAAACCCACGCAGACACGGGAAGAACATGCAAACTCCACTAACTGCGAGGCAGCAGTGCTACCACTGCGCCACCGTGCTGCCCGATCATAAAAATAAAATATCAAAATGTAGTTCCAATGCTATGTGCGAAGTAAAGTTGCTCATTAATCCCTAAGATTTCTTGTTTAGGGTAATGTACCCCAGTTAAACTGTTATCAATGAAAATAGGTTTGAGTAGCACCAATCAGTTACATTATTCCACTGTGGTTAGAATAACTAATTTAGCTACTGTTAGAATAACCACAGTAAACTAAGTTTGAATTACTTGATTCATTTATGTGGACATTTCACACATAACGGATATATTTTCCCCCAATTCATCTTTTTTTATGTACCCTACTACATGGCTGACACACTTATGCAGTAATAACACTCAGTTATGCTGCACTAAAGAACACTTGATGTAAAGTGTTGCCTGGTATTCTAGCACAGGAATGATCAGACAGGGAGACAGACAGAAAGCCAGTTCATCAGACAGAATCCTGTCATCAAAATTCATCAAAGACTTTGGTCTTAATAAAGACAAGAAGCAAGAAGGCTATAGCATGTCCACAAGAAGGAGATCAACATATCAAGAAAGGAGAGAAAAGTTATTTGGCCCAAGGGCCTTGTTGTATATGGAGGAAGAATGTATCAGCCACAAAAAGCGAAGGAAAATTTAGTCAGGAAATAAAAAAATATATTAAGAGAGTGGGGGAAGATTTGCTGGAGGCAAGTGAGAAGAAAAATGTGAATTTCATTAAATTAAGGATAGTTGACAGAGAAACACAATTTTCTTAGATGAAAGAGATAGAAGCAAAATGCTTATTATGTCACAGAAAGAAGGCAAGAAGATGATCTACTTAGAAAATGCCTAATGTAGTAAATTCAAGGAGACTTTCTAGTAAATATTGAATTCAGGTTTAATTATATAGATTTGTCACTCATATCTGGCATTTGTAATAAGAAGGGCAATTTGCAAATACAGTTTGCATTTTTATTTTATGTTTATTTTGGACAATGCCTTTTAGGATGATTAAAATTTCCGACATCAAATGATGAGAGGCTCCATGCACTATATGAATATAATTACAAGAGTGTCACAGCCATCCATGTGGGACAGCAGGGTTGTAGCGTGGCACATGGATGCCTCTACTGCCTCACAGTTTCAAAGTCCTGGCTTTGATTCCCCACCTGGGTGCTGCCTGTGATGAATCTGCACATTCTCCCCCTTTTCTGCCTGGTGTTCCCTTTGGGTTTCCCTGCCATATACCAAATATCTGCATGTTAGGTTAACTGGTCAATCTAATATATATTGGACTGATGGGAGTGTGCCCAATAATTAACTTGTATCATGTTCAGGAATGGTTTTTGCCTTTTGCCCAATGGAATCCAGCTTCCTGCAACCCTAAAGTGGTTAAATGGACTAGAAAATAGGTGGACTGATCACTTCATGAATTTTCTGGACAAGCTAATCCTATTACTGGGCCATGGATACTCAAAACATACTATACCACCAGTACATTTATATTATTTTTTATTTATTTTTTATTATTCATCAAGGTGTAATATTGTACAGTATTATTCCTGCAGCACATTAAATCCTAAACAATAAATCAAGTAAAAGCATTTAAATCTTTTACTGGAAAAGAGTGTACCCCATGTCATTTTCTGAACAACAGCCTCAGATTACTTATGCAGTAAATTGCAGTTAAGTGTAGCACACTCCTGTTCAGAAACTGTGGCTAGATTACAGTTTAGCAAAGCACTGTGAGAGAGTCAACATTTATTCACAAGAATTGGTAGCAGTTATACTATATATCTAGAAACAAATTCAGAAAGTATGCAGACTTCTTCACTTTCTGCACATTTTATTATATTGCAGATTTAATTTTGAAAGGGATAAACGTGCCATTTTTGCTCATAAATCTATACTTCTTCTTCTTCTTTCGGCTGCTCTATACTTAATGTCACATAATGACAAAGTGAAAACATGTTTTAGAAAGGTTTGTAAATTAATTGAAAATTAAAAAACTGAAATCTCTAATTTATATAAGTAATCACACTCTTAATTCAGCACATTACTGAAGCTCCTTTAGCAGCAATTATGCTTCATGTCTTCTTGGGTAAGCCTGTACAAGCTTTGTACACCTGGAATCTGCCATTATATCTAGTTTTTCTGGCTGATCCTCTCAGTCTCTGTTAGATTGGAAGGGAAACATCTGTAAACTGCAATTTTCAGATCTCCCCCAAGGTGTTCTATTGGATTTAAATTAGGGCTTTGGCTGCGCCACTCAGTGACAGTCAGAGACTTGTCTCAAAGCCACTCCAATGTTGTTTTGGCTGTATGTTTTGAATCATTGTCACGCTGAAAGGTGAACCATCGACCCAGTCTGAGGTCATCTGCACTCTGGAGCAGGTATTCTTCAAGGACCTCTCTGTATTTGGCTGCATTTGCCCTTCTCTCAATTCTAACCAGTCTCTCTGACCCTGTCACTGTCCACCATTCTACACTGATATTAGGCAGATGATAAGCGCTGCCTGGCCTTCACCAGACATAGTGCTTGGAATTCTGTCCAAAGAATTACATTTTTGTTTCACCAGACCAGAAAACCTTTTCCCTTCCTCTCAGAATATACGAAGAGTGGCTTTGACTAGTCACTATACAATACATGTCTGATAGGTGGAGTTCTGCTGCAGTGGTCCTCCTTTTGATAAGGTTCCCCAATCTCAACAGACAACTTCTGAAGCCCTATTAGAGTGACCACTGGGTTCTTGGTCACCTCTCTGACCAAGGCCCTTGTTACTAAGTTTGGCTAGACAATTCAACTCCACAGTGCCCTGGGGAACACTCAAAGCTTTAAAAAAAAATTTTATACCCTTGCCCTGATCTTACCTCAGAAACATTTCAATGTGGAATGTTCCTTGGACTTCATGGCTAGGTTTGTGCCCTGACATACAGTGTGAATTGTTGGACCTTATATATACAGGCGTGTGCTTTTATGAACTGTGTCCAAACAATTCAATGTGGCACAGGTGGACTCTAATCAAGTTCTAGACACATCGCAGAGTTAATCAAAGCAAACAGGATGCACCTGACCACAATTTTAATAAAACTGCAAACCACTTAGAAAATATGTTTTCACTTTCTTATTACAGGTTATTGAGTGTAGATTGATTGACAAAACTAGCAAATTGGTCTGAGAAAGAAGAGTGTTTTGTGGCGTTTTCTTTTGTGTGGTTTTGGGGACTGTGTTGTGCCTATGGGACATGGTGAAGAAAATAAACCTTTTTGTTAATTTTTACTTGCCTCTGGTATCAGTCTTTGTCGAGTCGGAGCCAACAGAGTGCTTATTCCACACTGTATATTTGCTACAATATTTGGTTATGCTGCTGTTCAATATGTGATTTTTATAAATTCAGGTTAAACTACACATTGCAAAATATAAGACTTCTCTTGCAATTATTATAAGTTGTAACTGTACAATAGCAAAAATGACATTCTAATTGCCTTTCCAGATTTAACCACATATAAATGCCCATGTCAAATCCTAATGATACATTTCCTTGGAGTGTCTTGTTAATAGTAACAGATATAAAATACTTGTTAGCACCATTTTGCATAGCAGTTTAAATCTGTTTTAAAACCTTTTTATATACACTATTTTAATTTTCTTGTCAAAAATGCAGAAGAAAGCTCAGAAATTAAACACTGGCTCTCTTTCATTATTCATTCTCTTAAAAATAACAAAAACAGCAGCTTTCTTTAGGAACCCTAGCTTAGAAGGCAATGAACTGTGCAACTTATCCTTTGGTTTCTGAAATAGCAGACATAGATATCCATTCCATTCTGTTACCCTATTGAATACCACAACTCCCAACATCTCTTGAAATAATTTTCTTCTCCAGATAATTGTAAAACTGCTACTTTCGTTTATTTCTCTTTCTCTTGTTTGCTTCCCAGGCCATTAGACCAACTGTATGGTGGTGCATTTGATGCTGGCATAGTCAAAAAGAGTTTTTTTATTTTAAGAGTCAGTTTTAATCTCACAAGTAAGGAACTATAAATTCCATGTAAAACTCTTAAGACAAACTCTTCCAGTGGCTCATTTAAGGCTTATCCATTTTCCATATATTGTACATCAACCAAAATAAATGCCTAATTTACATCTCCCACTTCATAAAATATGCTGTTGAAAATTTTATATACTCATTAAGGTCCCAAGTATAAACAAGCCTAATGTCTTCCCATCAGAAGGGTGCAACACTCGTAGTTTTATTTACAGTTGACAGAAGTTTGAGCACAAAAGAGGAAATTGCAATACATTATTGAAGCAGGGGTTATTTGATCAAGTAAACATTACTTTTAGAGCAAAATAAAAAAATAACTATAAAGAGAGATGGATCAGGAGCCTGTGCTTCTTAAAAAGAGGAAACATACTGTTAACATTTGGACTGCAACCTTTAAATCACATGCTGTCTAGTATGACAATAACTCATACCTACACAATGGGAAAGCATCTGCTGAGGAAAAACTCTATATAAAAGAATAACATTACAAAGAAGACAACAAAAAAGATCAGGAATATTACACTACTTTGTGGTCTGGAACCTGCTTAATCAAATTCAAGATCACAGGGAGCAGCATCATCAGTAAATACATTAAATTTCAAGGTAACAAAAATGCATCTATTACTCATTTACTATGATGTAACAAAACCTTAACACTAGAATTACCAAAGCTTACGAAAAAACTTGTAAATCTGTCCCACCTTAAATCCCTTTGCACCTCTCCGTCAGCGTCTTTTGTCTTGTAAATATGTCTATAAGCAGCAAGCAGCCTGCTATCACATCCCCCCACCGCCACACAAAGTTTTCTCAGCTCAAGTCTGTTTACCTGCGTGTCAGTTGCTTAGAGTTGTATATAGTAATGCTATATCGTTATTTGGAACACATGCAACAATCTATGTAAACACATTGTTAAAACAGAAACGTTTTTCATGTTTTAGTAATAATTGACAAAACGTAGACATGAAGCGTATAATATGTGAAGCCTGAAGTCCAAATATCAAATAAACACAAAAGGTACAAGTATAACAAAACAAGTACACTTTAATTCAAGAAAATAACTACAGAAAAAGAACCTGTGATTGGGTGCGACATTGACACATCTTTAATACGACTGCTTTAGTGACGAAATGGTAAGAACTGCTGACTGGTAATCAAAAGGTCGCAAGTTTGACTGTGACACAGCTGCTTTCACATAAAGATGCACTGTAGCAGAGGTGAACTCGGATGATAACTAGGGTTCTACATCGGAGAAAGAATGCACGTCACACTTTTGCTGTCGCTGTATTTTGTACATGTACACGGGATGTTCTGCAGTCTACTTGTGACTTTACACCGTAGGAAGTAAGCAAAAAAATCAGGGTAAATAGGTAAATAGCATTCAATCTGGCTTTTATATACAGATCAGATATACAATGAGATACCAAGAAGGCAGATTCACCAGCATTTGCGTGTCAGCTTAAATCCATCTCAGATCAGAGAAATTCCAGTTCCATTGTCTCAAAATACCACTCACATCTACAGTTATTGCCAGTTTCAAATAAAAAATAACAGCGTCAGATTCTGGGGGGTGGGGGTGGGGGGGTAGTATGTTTTGTGATTGTGACTGAGAGAGTAAAAGTGAAAAAAAAAAACACTAACTTTTACAAGTACTACACATTTACACCAGCTGTTATAGATGCAAATCAAATGTATGTTTTTATTATATAATATTAACAATAAGAGCAGCTCACTACTCAAAACGGCAAATATACAAGGCAGTCAGGATCAAACCGGGGGACTCTTGATTACAAGTCAGCAGTTCTTACCGTTGTGCCACGTAAGCTGCTGTATCATCCTTGTACCATTTGTGAAAGTGTTTATTTGATCTTTGGACTTCAGGCTTCACACATTATACAGTTTATTTCTACATTTTGTCATTTATTACTAAAATATGAAAAACATTTCTGTTTTAACGATGTGTTTATATAGATTGTTGTAGAAACAGAGCACACATGAAATGCATGTGTTCCAAATAACGATTTATTATTTCCCTATACATCTCTAGGTACCTGATTCCCAGATAATCGAGGCATGAGCTGGGAGAACTTTGTGCCCGCTCTGCGGCGGTGAGGGGATGGAACAGTAGGCTGCTTGCTGCTTGTCTCGATCGGCACATTTATAAGACAAAAGATGCTGACGGTGAGGTGTGAAGGGATTTAAGGTGGGACAGATTTACGAGTTTTTCGTAGGCTTTGGTAATTCTAGTGTTAACAAACACTTCTTTGGGTCTTCATAACACAAAGAAGCAGTAAAATGTTTATTATTCTCTGCAATTTGACCTTCTAACAAGACTCCACTTTGATGTAGTCTGAGGAGGTTTAACTGAGATGCATTTCTCTTGATTTTACATATTTAGTATAAGACCCATGTGTAATCAGAATATAAATTTAATATGTCACTGTGCTCTGTCCAAATATTTTAAATCTGCTTTTATTTTATTTCTACTCACATGTACAGCTGAGCCATATTTAGTACAGGGGCCCAGCATTTAGAACTGCTAGGCAAAGCATTTTAAGACAAGGCAAGTTAAGGACAACTGCAAAATGGGCAACGTGCACTATTTCTGTGTGTCAAACTCAGCATGACATTGTATCCTCTCTTTGCCTTGTTTGGAACTGTATTATTCACCTAAGTGGGGGCCTGCACATGGAGAAAGAGTAAAGACTTGGAACATTGCCCAGCACACCTTTGAAGCCGACGGATGGATAGGAGATAACGTCATCCGATCCAGAAAATCCTTCCAACGCAGCGACAAAAATGGCAGACTCTATACATCAGTCCCCCATTTTGGTGACGGTCTTGTAATGGCTTCCTCATCTGTTATGTAAACCGTCATTAAAGAAAGCTAAGTAATTTCTCCTATGTGATTTTTTATTGCCGTATCACTAAGGGAGGGGTATCACCTTTTTATATTATATCTATATAGTATCAGGTTATGTTACACGCTAGTGCTTCCTGCTGGATACACTAAGAATCCTTCATATTAACAAGTAATTTTACCAGAATGTCAATATGTGACACTGCACAGAGATGAATAACCTATCAACTAATGTTTTGTAAGTGTCATGAAAAGCAAATGAAACAATTTTTAAGGTCTTTTTACATAACAGTAAATGAGTAATAGATGCATTTCTGCAGTAACTAAGCTGTTACCAATTTCAAAAACCAAGACAAGTTACAAATACACGAAAACTCAAGAACTAGTCCAAAACAACTAGATATGATAATATTCAGAGGTTTAAAAATGACCCTGTGTATAACAGAAAAGACAGGCACTCATGATTTCATTTTTAATGCCCAAGTCAAGATGATTTTATTTATTCATTGGCTAATGTGATCAAAACACTGAAGAATAATAAAGCCACTGGCTTATATCTGATCAAATCAGATTTACTGAAGCATGGTGGGAGTAGCATGGCAGCAGAATTAACAAGACTAATAAATGAGTTCTGACAAAATGAATGTGTCCACTGAAGAAGAGAAGTAACCATTAAGATTCCAAAGAAAGGTAACCTTGCTCATTATAAAAATTGGGGAGGTATCATAATTCTCTCTGTACCGGTCATTGACACCTGCTTTGTTTTACTGTAGCTGTTGCGTGAAATTGTAGAGGAGATTTTGTGGGAGGAACAAACAGGGTTCTGTTGTAACCTCTCAAACACTGAATAAGTATTCACCCAGCGCAACATCACTAAACATTGTAATTCCAGTGGACAGTGGCCATCAACTTTATTGACTTTAGAAAAACGTTCAACAGCATATATCAACATTTACAGTGGAACATCACCAGAAGTTACAGCATCCCTGGGTGCATTAATATTTGCAGGAGCCTCTACCAGAACTCCAGCTGCTGTATGAAGACTAGAAACGGCACCATTGATTTCCTCAGCATCAATACTGGCATGAGGAAAGGCTGCATACTCTTGTCTTTCTTGAAATGCTTGGTTATTGACTTTGTCATGAAGAAATTCAATAGTGAAGCAAATATTAGCATTTTATGGAAAGACCAGACACTGATTACAGCTCTTGACTTTGTAGATGATGATGCGTTGATAAAAATGAAGAAATGCCTGCAAAGCAGGACCACTAAACTGAAAACAAATGCTGGTATTGTTGAGCTGAGGATAAGTAGCAATAAAACAAATCTGATACAGAATGGTAACCCACCAACAAACACACAGATAAAGGTTAGAGAACAACCAAACAAGTGCAATACTTCACCAACCTCGACAATACACTCTCATATCTGTCAAAGAATTGGCAGTGTTTCAATAATTGCAGACAGTCTGATCTTTGCCAACCACTGACAATGCAAAAAAATTAAGATTCTATACAACCATCATCATACAGTGAAATATGGAAAAGTAACTGCAAGAAAAGAACAAAATCTCCACATAGTCAATCAGCATTGTTTGTGCAGGATACAAGGTGTCACATACTATAATACTGTGATTACTGTGTTTACCGGATTAGCAATATCCTACAATTCTTTCTTTTTTATCCATCTGTACACAACAGCAAGAAAGACAATCATGATTTTATTTTTAATACTGATGATCACAATAGCTGTGCTTGTAAACATTTCCAAATGTAGACATTTTTCATTAAAGTTAAATAAGCTGTGTAACACATAACCCTATTGTTCCTATCTTCTTTAAACTTTACTTGACAAGGAAATCACCTGTTTAATGCAACTCTTTCACTCAATATAAACTAATTATATTCTACTGAAATATCACTGGATAAAAACAAAACTATATAAAGTTTATAAATATAATGTAAATAAGGCGTTATTGTCACTATACAGTGGAACCTCGGTTCACGACCATAATTCGTTCCAAAACTCTGGTCGTAAACCGATTTGGTCATGGACCGAAGCAATTTCCCCCATAGGATTGTATGTAAATACAATTAATCCATTCCAGACCATACGAACTGTATGTAAATATATTTTTAAGTTTTTAAGCACAAATATAGTTAATTAAACCATAGAATGCACAGCATAATAGTAAACTAAATGTAAAAACATTGAATAACACTGAGAAAACCTTGAACAACAGAGAAAACTAACACTGCAATAGTTCTCACTATAGCGCTACCAACCGCTGGCTAAAAACACTTTTTTTTTAAATGAGTTTTAAGCACAGTGAAAAAAAATGAACATTTGAAAAAATCCATAATTTAATAAACCACCAAGAAAAGTAACATTGCAACAATGCACGCTACGAACCAATTGCTGTAAACAGAAGTGAAAACAAAATCAAGCCCAGTGCATTCTTTAACTGCCTTCCTACCTTAAGCATCCAGCTCTCTCTCGCGCTGCCTGTGTGTGTGCGCGGCTCTCTCTCGCGCTGCCTATGTGTGTGTGCGGCTCTCTCTCGGGAAACTGGCTTGTTCGTATACCGAGTGTGTGGTCGTGAACTGAGGCAAACGTTTGGCGAACTTTTTGGTCGTAAACCGATTTGCACGTGTACCAAGATATATATATATATATATATATATATATATATATATATATATATATATATATATATATATATATATATATATACACACACACACACACATACTGTATATATACTGTAAGTGATGTCATCAGGACCGGAACTAGAAGTGATGTTATTGGCTACCCCAAAACAGGGTGGGATTTCCCGAGAATGGTCTGCAAGGAATTAAGGGAGAGAATCAGCGAACTTCGCCACTCCGTGGTCCGTCGTGGAACTGCATATATTCAGGCCCTTTGGTTGTCCCCTAAACACGCGTGTGATAGTCACACACATGTGCATGGGAGGAATGCAGCTAAAGGGTCTGATTGAGAGCAATTCCATGCCACACCAGGGAGTGGCGGAGTGTACTAACACCTTCTCTCACTTCTCTACATACCACTTATATGGAAATCCCTCCTGGCCCTGATGATGTCACTTCTGATTCTATTCCCACTGATGATGTCACTTCCGGTTCTGGGCCCCACCGATGATGTAACTTCTGGCTTCGGTGCCACTGATGACATCACTTCCTCCACTCAGCTTTAAAGCAACCATCTTAGTGCTATTGAATCAGTTCTGTTGTGGATTCCAGTCTGTACACATCTGTACATTATCAATATCCATTTTGCAGCCATAAATCTGCTGAAGCTGTGGAAGGACGGGGATCTCGATCCCTCCTCCGGTCAGCCCAGCTCACTCTATGCTAACAAAAATAACCTTAACTTTGGTGTGGATTTAAGTCCCTGACAAACACGAGAGCTGGAAGCAGTTATCTTGTCTGTCCCGGAGGTAGTGAGTGAAACACTTGGAAGGACCTCTATGATTGCGCACGATATTGTGACAGAACCCAGGGTTATAGTCCAAGAATGCCCATATTGCCTTCTCAAGGAAAAAAGAGCTGAAGTGGAGCTTGAGATCAAGCATATGCTGGAACTAACAGTGACAGGAGAAAGTCATAGTCCCTGGTCCAGTCCCATTGTCTTGGTCCGTAAGCCTGATGGGAGTTGGAGGTTTTGCAATGACTTCCGTCGACTTAATCAAGTCTCTCAGTTTGATGCCTATCCAATGTCATGAGTGGACAACCTCCTCAAGAGGCTAAGACAGGCTTGACATAAAAAAGGGGTACTGTCAGGTTCCTTTAACAGGCTCCACAAAGGTTGAGACTGTATTTAGCACCCCTAGTGGTCACTGGCAGTATCATGTCCTTCCATTTGGGTTACACTGGGCTCCTGTGACTTTCCAGCACCTGGTGGATAAAGCGCTCCGATCTCGTAACTCGTATAGTGCTGCCTACTTGGATGATGTAGACATCTATTCCAGCATGTGGGAAGAACACCTACAGCAGGTCTGAGCGGTATTACGGACACTTGGTGATGCTGAACTTCAGATTAATCCCAATAAATGCTTCTTTGGATTAGAAAAAAAGCTAAGTATTTAGGCTACCTGGTGGGTCAGGGTACTGCGAAGCCACAGTGATCCAAAGTAGGTACCATATTGAAATTGCCCTGTTCCACGAACCAAGTGACAAGTCCAAGCCTTTCTCGGCTTAGCGGGATACTAATGCCAGTTTGTACCCCGGTTCTCTGGGAAAGCAGCGCCTTTGACTGATTTGACAAAGAAGATGGCCCGAATAATGTGGTATGGACTGATAAGACAGACGCTGCATTTAGTAATTTAAAACAGGCCTTTACGTCAGCAACAGTCTTGAAAGCTCCTAACTTTTCTTTACCTTTCATTCTCCAGACGGACGCATCGGACACAGGCCTGGGTGCCATGCTGAGCCAGAGAGTCAATGGTGTTGAATGCCCTGTGATGTTCCTAAGCCGGAAACTGCTGGAATGAGAGACCAGGTATGCGGCGGTGGAAAGGGATGCCTTGGCGGTCAAATGGGCAGTTACACAGCTGAGTTATTACCTCTTGGGCCTGCGAGTTAACCCTTGTTACAAATCATGCACCTTTACAGTGGATAGCCCTGCAAAAGGAGTCAAATCCACGGGTCACCAGGTTGTTTCTTGGCCTACAGCCATACAAGTTTTCACTTGTTCATCAACAAGGCTTTTTCCATGCTAATGCCGATGCACTTTCTCGAGTTCATGACCTCTTGGTCAGGAACGCCCAACCTACTGGGTCTTGACTGAGAGGGGGGCCTTGTCACACACGTATGCATGGGAGGCAGCTAAAGGGAGAAAATAAGAGTAATTCCATGTAAAACCGGGGGTGGCAGAGTGCACTAACTCTTTCTTTCAGTTCTCTGCAGACCAGTTATGTGAAATCCCGCCTGGCCCTGATGAAGTCACTTCTGGTTCCGGCCCCACTGATGACATTACTTCCTCTGCTTTGATTTAAAACTGCCATCTTTGTGCTATCGAATCAGTTCTGTTGTGGACTCCATTCTGTAGACAGCTGTACATTATCAAAATCAAGCTAGGAATAATATACAGGTGGCTGCCCCAAACCTTTTTGTGCCTCTTTTGTTGTGACAATATATATATATATATATACTGCTATTTACAATATGTCCTTGTGACATCATTCCATAAAGCCCCTGTTCACCTTGCACTATTTAAAGGGTATTCAACTCATAATTTTGCCTAGCCATTCCATGTTCAAGGCTGTCCCTTATGCAAAGGTAGGAACTTTCCAAGTGTAACAATATTCTTGCAATGAATTTCCAGAATACCTATGAATATATGCCAGCTATGAAGTCTGTTAATTCTCTGACCTGGAAGATGCTCATATTATGCCTTTCTGGTAATATAGCCAATGCCTAACTCTTATTCTGCTCAAGACCCTGGAGCTGGTGACACTTGGGATGATGTAGCATTTCTAAAACATACCTAAACACAATCCATTATCAGCTGTGTTCACATTAAAAAATGTGTACATTTAAAATGTAACCACACAACCAGTGAACAGCCAATATCAATTTCATGGTGGATTTTGTAAGCATTAACTTTCATATTCCTTTGACAGTTTAATAGTATTAATTCTGATCCCAAGTGTCTCACTAGAAATAAATGTGATAATTGAAACAGAACAGAAAATATCTGTAGTTATTTAAGTTACATTCCTTCCTGAAAAATAATTGGAAAAATAAGCAGAGAATTCTTTTATGGAAAAATATAGCCTTAAACTATGCCATTTATCACATAAGGCTGCTACAGAATCAATGAACCTCAGACTTTCTGTTAACTAGTAAACAGCAACTAATCTCATGGATCAGATAAAATGGATAATCAAAAATTGTTTATAGTAACCGTCTATAATTGGAATCCAAGCCACCTGAATGGAGAATATTGTGTTTAAAAATAAACAAATGAAGAAACAAAAGTCAATCATTTAATCCTTCCTAACAGCTCCAAAACCACTCTCATAAGGGGCTCTTTTCTCTATGGTATTAAAGTATTTGGGCATTTAGTAGTGAAAACTGAGACAAATTAACAACATAGGTAAATTGTATTCAGCTGAAATATAGTATATATCCAAATGCCTTTAATAAGGCAGTAATTAAAGATGACTTTTTTTTTTAATTTAGGTGAATGAGAGGTCTGTATTGTCCAGAAATATCAATATTTTAATCTGAATAACACATCTTAGCCACAGTTAAAGCATGCACAAAATGTAAATATCAAAATGAGCACCTGTTCCACTCAAGAACTAAAGAAGACAAGAATATTCACTGTTAACCTGCAGAAAGCAAGTGGACACTGGATTAACAAGGAACCTGATGTGGTCTTCTTTGAAATTAGTGTATCAATTTTACTTTGTGTTCAAAACATGGGTTGAAATTAATTTAGTGGGCAATGTCCAGTCATTGTAAAATTTTGTTTTTAGGCTAAGATGTCCATGTTTGTGGGTGTGTGTGGGTGTGTGAGTGAGTGATGGATTGGGTCCATTGGGTTGAAAATTTTTAAAAGTATATGAATGACTAGACCCTTTTTCCTTGCCAATATAAAACTAATTTAAATTGCTTCATGTCCAGAGACATTGCAAGCATAGGTATTAAAATTCACCTAATGTATGGATGTACATGGCTTAGGGTAATTTTTCAAGAAAGCAATCCATCCATCCATCCATCCATCCATCCATCATCTCAATTTACTTAGTCTAATCAGAGAGTGTGGAGCTCGTTCCACCAGCATAGACAAATGAAAAATGTGCAAACTCCATACAGACTGGGAATTCCTTTATATGCTGGATCTCTGAGACAGCAGCGGTAACCACCGCTCGAAAAAGGATATTAGATAAACAAGAATGAATGACAGTGATCTTAATAACTAATGTGTTTATTCAGAGTCTAATTATTAAAACTAATGTAAATTCAGAAGTGTGCACTTATTAGAGAAAGAGGAAACTTAAGGGAACAAAAGAGAGACAGATTATATGAAAATGAGCAAGACATAAAAAAGATGAACAGTTCGTAAGGACTACACTAGACAGCTGACACAGTCATGGGTGTTCATTTTCTATAGTAGGGCATGTGTCTTTATTTAAATTGCAGAGGTTTGTTACCCATTATGTACTTTAAAATGCAGTACATGGTGAGAAATGTTAAAGTTTCATCTTCACCTCAGCTAAATTTTATTTCCTTTATACAGGGATCTAAATGTCCATTTCTGGTCAACAAGATGTATCTTGAAATATTTTCTTTTTTTTTAAAGTTTGTTTTATTTTACCTGCATTGAGATTTCTAAGTACAAAAAATAACAAATATTACTTTCAGGTGGTACAGTGGTGCAATGGCATTGGGGCTGTCTCGCAATAAAGAGACTGATGTTCACATCTTAGGTGCTAGGAGTTTGCACGTTCTCCCCAAATCGGCATGGGTTTCTTTTCACAGATTATGTGAACTCACATTGCTAAATTAGCCCTAGTGTGTGTGTGTGTATGGGGGTGTGTGCCCATCTTGTGATATACTGGCACCCTGTCCAGATGTCGTTCCTGCCTTGCACCCTATGCTTACTGGGAGAGGACCCAGCTGCCCTATGACCCTGCTCTGGAAAAAGCGGTTAAGAAGAAAGAGGAATGTTACTTTGTAATATTCCTATTTAGCTGATATTCAGTACTTTGATTAAAGTACATCATTAAATACACAATTTTTGTAAATTTTGCCATATTATGTCTGTACAGTACATCAAAGCAGTAAGACTAAAATACAAATTCTGTCCTGCTGATATCATGGGCAGCTCTTTATTTAATGTTTTATTTTTAAACATAATTGTCACAAAGACTGTAAGCCTCTTAAAAATATTTAACCTATATAATATGCAAAAAATGGTTTAAAATACTTACTGTTTTAATTATTATTTATTATCATAATTAGAATGTACTATCCAGTTGCATTAGTAGAGCCATACTTTACATCACTTTCTCCGTGAAAGCTAAAATGAAAGGGTATCTGATTTGATGTTAATCTTATATGACATACACTTAGTTGAAACTCTTATGTTCTTATGAGAAACAAAGACTACTACTACTACATTTCTATACAAAGAAATATTCAAATAATATAAAAGCAAGATGCTACATGATATTACTGTATGCTTAACGATGATCAAAATTGTGCTAAAAAGCATCAAAAATTAAAATAATTTAGTATCTAACTTGATAAATTTTTCATACATCCATGCATCACAACTAAAACTATTTAAGCAATTCAACATTATGGTATCTGAAATATTTCATATACAAATTTCTTAGTTTGTTCAGAGGCACAATGAAATCGTAATCTTTCTTTAAAAATATAAAATTAACTGGATGACAAAACAGTTACATATTGTCAATAAGAATATAATTAGGATACACTGTTTGTTTGAACATATTATATGAAAATATATTCTGTAGGCAAAAAAGCGACAAATCGTCTGCATAAACGTTTCAACTTTTTCTGTGTTTTTTTTTCTTAAAAATATATTATATGTGCCATTCTATTGACTTCTAAAAAGATCAATGTCTTAAATGGGGAGGCTCTTATATGCTATTCTTGCAGTCTTTTACCTGTCTTAAAATCATAAATGTGTTTGGTTTCAGTCAACAGGTATGGGCAAATATAACAGCATATCACATTTGACTCTCAAAGTCCACTTAACTGAACTCAGGGATATGGGGGCTGGAAACAGCCCAGGAAGTCCATCACAACACCCAATGACGCACACATCCACACCTCCAAAGGGCCAATTCAGTGTTGCTAATTTGAATACATACGTCTTTGAATATAAGAACGAAAAATCAGAGTATAACCCCTGCAGACAAAGGGAGAATAAGAAGGCACCGCACAGACAACATCTAAATAATAAAGAACAGAGTCTGAACTTCACTGAATCACTTTACTGATTTGGCTGACACTCAGTAACATTTTAGGAATTAATAAACTGTCCTTCATAAATGTAAGTGTTCCAACCAGGGCCTAACGTTTCATATGACATGATTATGAGTAATAAGCATGTAGTGAGAAGTCAAGAAAAATGACACCTTTTTATTGGCTATCTAACAAGATTACAATATGCAAGCTTTCGAAGCAACTCAGGCCCCTTCTTCCATCTTGCCTGAAAAAGGGGCCTGAGTTGCCTCAAAAGCTTGCATATTGTAATCTTTTTAGTTAGCCAATAAAAGGTGTCATTTTGCTTGACTTCTCACTACATTCATAATGGCTAACATGGTACAACACCCTAGTACTACAGTATTAAGCATGCAAACTCTATATAGAACCACAAACTTCAAGTCTGCTCTTTAGATATCAAAATATTAACACTGCTGAAGACATTATGTTTAGAGTTGAGTACAAAGTAGGCATTCATGAAGAAAACACATGAATAAGTATAAAAGAACATACAAATTCCACAAAGACCTTAAGTGATAGGGAAACTAGATAAAGCAATGTGCCCCTGAGTTACATTACCTATACTATATGAATAAAATTGGTACTCTAAAATTAAGTAGAAAACACATTTAAATAATTATTCACAATGAAGCACATAGCAATGTCAATTTCTAAAAACAGTAAGCATCCACTTGTAAGAAAATTTGGAAAAAGGGATGGAAAAGACACCTTAATTCACTTAAAACATAACTGATGTTACCTTGTTTGCTGTACAAGTTCCTCAAAATATTTGATAAGATGAGAAATGGCCAGTTATTTGTTGAATGTCATTAATTCCTCATCAGCGTTGTTTTTTCATATCCGGCCATCGATTTGTAAGTATTAATATGGTGTAATTCATTTCGATCCTTTCATAAAATCACAGGAACTCTAAAGGCAGTTTGCACCTCTTCTATTCAGCAGTCTTCTATTAACATAAAATATCAGTATACCACCAAATACATCTTATTATTACATAAAAACAAAAAACTCAAAATAATAAAATTGCCAGAGCATATTCAGCTATGACCGAGACAGTGCTATCAATTTAAAGCTAAATAACTAAATAATGAGTCCAGTGAAAAATTCAGCTTTTATTTTCCAAAAGACAGCAACTGGTGTTTTGTCTTCAAATATACAGTATTTTAACATACTGAAATCTGATCATTGTTTCACTTACATGAATAGATTTTTGTAACTTAAATCAATAACTATGAATTCACTAGCCAATGAAAATCAGCAGAAATTGTATTTCGGTGGTGTAACATGGGAATGCTCCATTAATGACCCCAAAAACTAAATTACAATTTGCACTAGTGCACTGAACCAAATACAAACAATTTCTGACTGAGTAGAATGTACAGGCTTAAGGACATATTTTTACATACAAGTAAGAAACTTTAGAAATAAGAGTCAAGATCAAAAGAGCCTGAAGTGCCCCTCAGAAAAACCATGTGTCTGATATGGTTATATAGTAACTTCAAATGACTTTAAGGACAATATAGGGTATGGTACATAATATTAGAACATTGAAGAAGCCTGTAAATATACTAAAAGTAGGCCACTGCATGAAATTCTGTTCATGCTATGACCAGAAAGATGCTGAAATAATTATCCACGAATTTGAGTTAACATAAAAAAGGATCTAAAAACAACTTTTACCCAATAAGTCCATTACTGAATGATTCACAATATGAGCAAAAAATTATTCAAATTTGGTTACAAAGATATCGAGAGTGAAGAGAAGCAAATAGCTGAAGATTCTTGAACAATGATACATTTTCTAAAATTTGTGGAGAGATAGTTCAGATTTAGAGGTACTTTGCAACAATGGTGGATATTATGTTTGGTGCAAAGTAGAAAATGCTTTTGTACTGTATTTTGATTGAATAATTACACGATGCAGTCTTACCAGGTTTTCTTTATAAATGGAATATCTCGTTTTATTTTTATGGGTAGCCGGGGACAGGACCATTAAACCAATGATACTGATTAAGTATCTTAATGTACTGATACTATAAAAAATGAACAGTCAGATTTCTGTACATTCATACTGTATACTTCAAAAGACACCAGACTTTTCAAGGGTGTACTTACTTTCACACATCACATCCACCCTTTATCAACCTGTTTAGTCCATTGAAAACTGCATAAATGTTGTCATAAGCTTGCATATTAAAGACCAAGTTACCAACGCGAAAGGAATAAAGCATTATATGGAAAGAAATGAACAATATCTTAACCCAGTGGCTTCCACAAAGCAACAGCAAATTAAGAAGAGGAGAAGCACAAAAGTAATCAGCATACTTACTAGTTGCGATAAAGTGCTAGTACACTAATACACTAATATACAAAGAAGTGAAGGTACAGGTTTTCTTTATGCTTGTCTTTTTCTCTCTGGATGCATTTTTTAAACAGAATTCAGGTTACCAAGTTATTGTATATCCTATCATCGGAAAAAAATAATATGATAATTTAAATGCATTATGTTCTTTTGAGGCAATTCACTTGAGTTTGTGGTTAAAGAACTCATTCTCTATTGTCATAAATAGATGATTATATAAGAGTGTAATCCATGCTATGAAAAAACCATCAATAAAGTGAATCTATGGTAGGAGAATTCTTCTGGCAATACAGTAGAATTTTTTTCTTAAAAGAAATGTATTGTGTAGACACCCTATGTGCTGTAAATACAGTATTAGCTTTGATATCAGAAATTGCTCAAAGAATCAGTTATCGCCTAGGGTTACATTTTTGCAAATTGAAAAAACCAATTGCTTTGCCATGAAATGGCAAACTTAAGCATCAACTTTAGCACTGTTAAAATTATTGACAGTGATAAACAAATGTTCTGACTGCAATTAATAAAACAGTTCTTTAAAATTGATCTTCAGAACAATATATTTCCTTTAAAGTATTTCAGTAACTCAAAATGAAACATTTTTTTTACATTACCTACTTTGTAAGTACATCTACATCTATATATTACATCTATATTCTGCAAATGAGCAAGAGAGTATTAAAAACATGGCCATAAATGTAGGTGATTTGCTTTTGGCTTAATCTGCATATATCCAGTCAAACAAATTTTGAAATGATCAATTTATAAAATCTACTCCTTTCTACAATTAAAATTAATCTAAACCAGTAATGTATCTGAACTATGAAGCACATGGTGGGAATTTCTGCAGTAATTGGGAAATGCTAGACAACACAGGGCTTCATGTTTGCATCTTTTAAGGGGAAAAACATAAAGAACACTGAAAATGATGCCTATTTTAGAATGAATGATAAGTAACAAAATAACCTTGGTTTCTTACTATTGACTATCTTCTGTTTGCCAAATTCATGCTCATTCATTCATTTTCTAAAGCAACATTTTTAGTGCAAGGATGCTGTGGGGTAAAATAGGCATTGCGCATTTTGCTAGGCCTTAGGGGTACACAAGGCCAGTGAAGGCAAGAGAATCAGCAGACCTCCAGCTGCACACAACCTCCAACTTAGATCCCCAAGCTAGATTCCAGAAAGTGGATGAACTCTTCATACTAGGATTTGCCTGCACTTCATATGATAACAAAGGTGTAAATCACAGGTGACCTGACATCTTTGATGAGGCCCTCTCTCTCCAGTAAAATGCTTGAAAATAGACTCCAGGCAGGACAAAGGCCTATAATTCAAAGGATGACAACCAGGATGGACAGAATAACCAATCTATAAGAATGCACTGATTTTGTAACTGAAAGTGACTTTAATCAAATCTCAAGAAGGTTCAACCTTTCCTTTATAAAGTAGCTGCACCCTACAGGGTTTGCAGAGAGTGGCAAGTTAAGAGAAGTTGAGGAATTTTCTCGGGCATACTCATTAAAATCTCAGTGGAATTCTGAAAGAATTCTGGGAGTCTTCCCTGGGAGCACTCTGTGCACATTCTCCAACATTACATTCTAAGATCCTTTTTTCAGAAACTAACAAGTTGTGAGCCATTCTCACATCTGGAGAGCTAGAAAGGCGACCCATTCTTCACTTTTATGGACATGAAAACTGAGATCCAGTACGCCACGCTAAGCACTGGGCCCTGACTGTTGAGGAACAGCCATTACTTCAAGAAGGGAACTTCAGCATCTAAAGTATTGTGCTAGAAAGACTGATGCTTTTCTATATGAAGCTGCAGAGAAGACAGCAGAAGGCAAGCAGAGAAGGCAAAGCATACCATAGATGTGGAATCATGCAGCAAAGAGAAAGAATGCACTCCAACACATGAAAAATCCTCCACTTTAACCTGGAGCAACAACAAAAATAACAACTCCACACAACATCCATAAAGACTTGGTGTCAAAAACAATTTGTCTCTGAAAAATAACCAGGAAATAGCAAACATACATGTTATGCTGTATGCTTTGTCTGTCTAGTCTGTCTGCATCTATGCATTTATCACACTTCTATAATCCTTGTGTTTTTAAATAAATTGTATTAAAACAAGTGTGCTTCAGTTACTTTGATATAAGTATAAAGGTCACAGAAGTACTTCATACAACAGAGTAAGGTAAGGTAAATGATGTAGAAGCCTTGCTGAAGAATTTGTTTAATTACTAGTATTGCCAAAGGCAAGACTGATAACTAATAAACCAATTAAAAATTCACTCAATTCCTACAGTGTGGAGAGAAAGCAAATCATGGTGGTCCTACAAGTAAGGAAGCAATAACACCTGAGTCGATCATCAGTACATGTCAGTGCACATTAACTATTATTACAGTATAGTCATTAGTAACACTACAGCAGGTTGATTGATTATAAAGTCAAACCTATATAAAGCCACTGTACTGGTGTATGAGAAAGCAACACAACCTGCTGTGCCACCATGCTGCCATTGTGAACGTTATAGATTTGATGCTTTTAAAAAGTAGGAAAGAACAAATTAATAGCATATTTTTAAAAAAACATATGATTATATAAGCAGAAGTGCTCCATTTAGGATGTCAATTGTAAATTAAGTCTTAATAAAAACTAATTAATTCTAATAAGTTAATCAGAAGTTAATTAGAAGTTATTTATTGCATGTTTCTAATTATAAAACTAATAACATGGATTTATGAATTTGAGAAACAGAAGAACAGTAAGAGGTGGAAGGTTAAGTAATGTACAAATATATTTATAGGACAAGCACAGTAATCATAAATTCAGTGAATGATCATTGAAAAGAAATCATATTGTAGGAAGGTAACATAGGGAAATAAAAAATAACACCTTCATTTTGTAGAAACATGAGATATGGGTATATATATTAACTAGAGACACACTTCATTTAAAAACATAAATTGCAAATAAATTATAGAGAATGTAACCTCAATCATTTTATGCATCATTTCAAAATTCAAATAACTAGCCATATTTTATAGAGAGCACTTGAAAAATGACTAAGCCGTACGTTCTGCTTTAATTCAGGCACTTTTACCTTTGTGACTTCAGGTTCAGTTTTGTGTGGGGCTTTATTTTACAGCCAACATTTTATTTGAATAAATTCCCAATTAATGTAATTTCTAACAAACCGCAGACTAACGTCTGAATATTATCTTTGTTGTCTTAGATTTTCCGAAGAAGCCATTTTTACTGAAACCATACTTTCTTTTGGAAACATATAAAATGTTAAGTTTCATGTTCAGTGTGATCTACCTTTGTTCATTTTTTAAAAATTTGTTTTAAGTAAATGTGAAATATCCTTACCTGCAGCAACCTTTTTTCTTTTACCCATTCGAATGTTGAGGGAAGGCTTCCAAGGCATTGCCCAAGGTGCTGTTTTCATTGTGAAGGTACAGTTTGTTGAGTCTAACAGGGGAATCAGTGGTGAAACGTCTGTCAGCCATCTTCCTATTCGTCTACGAGAGATGCATTGAGGCAATATTGTTTAGATGACTCAAAATTTACACAATGTCTAAATAAAGTGGAAGACTAAACACTATTTGAACAAAAGGCTTTTGGAAATGGACTGGCCATCTCATCCTAGTAGTTTCTAAAGCATTAGTAAATCAGGTACAAGATATCTTTCTTTTTTGTGTTCCAAGTACAAGACTGTTTAAACACAAAGTGTCTTTCCTTTACTTTAGCAAGGTTTGGACACGACTTTAATTGCACAGACGTCTTACATGACATAGCTGCCATGTTGTCACTGGTCACGTTGCATGTGTAGTACATGCTTAGTGACCACATAGCACCATGGAGATTTGACACACAAAGTGACAGTGCACAAAATGGAAGCCACCAAGAAAAAAGAACCTTATGAAATTTATCCAGTGATGATGTCACTTCTGGTAAGTTTTTAACAAATAACAAAAACAACATTTACGTATATAGCACATTTTCATACAAATGATATAGCTGAAAGTGCTTTACAAGATGAAGAAACAAAGAAGGAAAAATATAAAAATAAAATGATAAACAAAAATGGAAAATTATTGAGGCTACCTGACACTCAGGCATAATGATAAACAAAAATGGAAAATTATTGAGGCTACCTGACACTCAGGCATAAGTATTGACAAAGACTATAAACCAATATGTTTTGTCTGAAAACTGCAGCTTCACCATCACTAGAACAACTCTCCAGTTATTATATGTTGTCCCTTTGGGAAAAAGTACAGCTGCATTCATGTTCAGTTAAGGGCAGTTAATAAATAAGTTGTTGCAAGGAAATTGAATAATTAAGAAAGAGATGATGAAACTAAGTTCTAAGATACATCTTTTGATATACTAACTTGGACACATCATCAGTGATAACCCCTGGAGTCATCGGGTGTTTCTGGTCTTGTCAACTTACCATACACCCTCCCGAGCAAGATTGACCAAGCCTTAGTCTGTGTCCAAGTGGTATACACTCCACTGCTCTCTTCTGTTCAGCCAAAGTCATCTGGAGGCTCTTTCTGCAGCCTTCATGTTCCTCTTAATTGTTCTTATCCTGCTTACTCCAGTGATACTAAGGGTACGATAGGCCCTACACAGGTTTCGTTAAACAAACTCCCTAAAACCCAGCTCTACTGGCAAGCACCTTGTCCTTAACCCATCCCCCTGGCAGCACTCAACCAGCTCCTGATACTTTGCCTTCTTTCTCTCCTGGGCATCCTTGATCCCCCCACTTCCAAGGTACAGTGAACTGAACTAGGATTAGCTATTTTTATGGTCTCAGAAATGAGGATGATATCTAGTCTCAGTTTTTGTGTATGATGTGAGATGGTATCTTCAGTTGTCTCTTCAACTTAACCATCATCACTCAGTCCTATGATGTATGCAACAGACCAATAGAATTAAACTTTGTTGTCTGCTTTGGCTGCTCTTCCTCCTTGACAAAAACTACCACCTTGACGGATAAGCAGACATTACTGCTGGCACTAATCCCTAATTAATTGACATGAGCACTTGATCATGCAGCCAGGTGTCATTACTACCTTGGGGCAACAGCTTAGGTGGTGTTCCAAAGACCTCTTTCTGGTACATGACCAACAGGGTGGTGTTTCCACTTTTCCCCAAAAAAACAAATTTGAAGGACATTATTTAATCCCAGGATTAAAAACTTGATCCTTTGGGTATCATTCCTTCAGATGTCCTCCCAAGATATCTTCAACACCACTGCCTGCTCTCATCTGATCCATGCTCCTTGCAACTTCATGACCATTGCTCTACTAATCATATCTTCCTCGGTAGCCACCCACTATTTATACAGCACCAGATCCCTCCTCTTCTTCCCATAAGCAGTATCATAACATGTCAACATCCTTCTCCCAAGACCACTTCTGCCCTGGGCTACACTTCTCATCAGGGCTTTGTGCTAGAGCTGGGCCTCAGCTTGGTTGACCACTTCAGTTCCCCCCAAACTTCCTCTGAATCCCTCTGTTAACCTGTTTAGGTTCACATGTCCCAGTTTGTTCTCTTGCTTGTGTGACAGGAGCTTCAGCTTGGTACTGTTCCTGTACAGGGCAATGCTGCTTAAGGCACACATGATGTTGCTAGATGAAGAATGAAGTTGCTTTGCATGTTTGAGCTGAGCGCACTACCAGACATGCCATTTTGAACAGCAATGCTTCTTCTCATTTGATCTATGGACCATAAACCTGGTCACTTGGCTGAATGAGTGTTGATTCAAAGCATAAGAAGTTAATCTCATTTGGCAAGGAGGTCTTACAAGGTATTACACTGGCAACTTTGCTCTCTTATGTGATTGCCTAAATGCCTTGCCAAATGCTTGGTGGTTCTAAGTTATTGCTGAAGTAAATTTCTATTTGAAAAATTTGCTTCACCTTTTTAGGGTACTCCTGACTGCTCTGTGTGTCCTTGATGCTATATTTAAGCACAGAATGAATGTCACCATTAATCCTTGTTTTCTAATTATACATTCTACTTATTTCTCTCACTTTTACAACATTGTAAAGGTATGTCCTCTTTTAACCAGTTACTGATGATATTCATTCTACTAATAGGTTGGATCATCTTGGTAACTTTTACTTTGAAGGTACTCTAGTCAATACAATTGAAACGGTAATCCACATTTCATGCCACACCCACGGTTCTTACTTATGATCTGACACTCTACACCAGTTATCTTCATGCCGGGTGCAGTAACAATGCTTCTGCCTGATCTTGTTGCACTTTCCCTGCCATTACTTTAGATTTGACCAATTTAAGCAGTCAACATGCAGGAATGAGAAACAAAGAAATTGTAATGGCCGACCCCTTGCCCAGCCAGCAGCTACACTACCAAGACCTGTGGCCTGGATAAATTACTGAGATGAATCTATATATATATATATATATATATATATATATATATATATATATATATATATATATATATATATATATCTATATATATATCTCATGCCATACCTCTAACATAATATTTTCCCCTCAATCAACGGTTTAAACACAAGCACACAAGAGCAGGTATGTCAAATAAAGGACGATCTTGGGGCTGAGGTCTCTCTCCATCATCCGTCCCCTCTGTATTTACGTGGACAACATTCACTGAAGCACACATTATAAACAGCAAACAACAAACTGGATACACAAGCACGATGTGAAAAATAGCAGGTAATGGTGGTTCGTTGTCGTAAATTGAAAACTCCGTCTTTCTCCTTCCTCCTCACTCTTTTCCCTCCTGATTGTTTAAATAGTAAAGAGTCGGATGTAATTGATTGTGAACAAGCACTTTCGATCTTGGGGCTGCGGTCTTTCTCCATCATCCGTCCCCTCTGTATTTACGGGGACAACATTCACTAACGCACACATTATAAACAGCATACGGGACGATGGAAACAAAATGCACCTCAGCACAAACATTGAAAACACTATTACTATGTAGCCCCGCTACAAAATATGGTCCAAGTGAAAAAATAGTTTCCCCTTCTGATGGAGAAAATACATATTGATAAACATTTGATAGAAGTAACACAGGAGATACTTAATTAAAGAGCTTCTGAAAGTAAACACTCTTGTTTGCTTAGTTTGCCAGCAGTTATACTACTTCCTTAGTTTTAGAATAACGTAAAATGTAAACAGGACTGATTAAAAGGGCATGGAAATTTGCTTATCAGTGGTCAATTCTTGTGGTTTGATTACCTTTAAATAGTATGGAATAAATGTACTGACGATTTTCTATCTACTGTACAGGTAAGCCCACAATCCATTCTTCTTAGTGACATACATCTGCAGATCACTTCCAGAGAAGATTTGCAGAAGAGTCAAAAGTGAATATTCAAATAACGTCAAATTCTCTAAGCAATATATAAATTGACACATAAAAATACGTTTAAAGACCCATATAAAGTCCAATTCGATAACTATACAGTATACAGACCATAAACAGAATTCAGTCTATTCTAGAATGCAAAAACAGTACTCCTTATAATGGTTATTAATTCAGCAAAGTGTAAAATAAATGTATTACAATGTTTTAAAGAAAAACGGTATGCTGAGGAAAATGAATTTTATCGCTAGGACACTGAATAATATAGAAAAAGAAAATGTAGCATACACCTCCCTTTCCTTCAGAGTGTCAGCTATTTGAAGCTTGAGGCTACAATTAATAACTATGCATCAAATGGTGCCCAATACTGTCTCAAAACACAATCACTGGTTATATCTAGGTGTAAAATGTTCCACATCTCCAAATACATATTGCTTCCCCAAAGTCACATTAGTCATTTCCATAGCACCATTTTAGCTTCAGTGTTACAAGATTTGTTATCCTTCAGTAAAAAAAAATTATTTCATAAATATGATGTGGAAAAAATGTAATTTCCCATTATATACTGTACATGACATGATGGACTTTCATGCAGAGCTGGTTCTAGCCTTGTGCTGAGAAAGAAGGTTAAAAAAATTAAAAGAAGTTCTAAGCTGAAATGTACTGATTTACAAGTAGGATTCTGAACCATTGGCAAAACAACACTTTCAGTTATTAAGATTTTTGGTTGCAGTAAATGTTGGTAATGCATTTTTGCCATGTGTCACACACATGCGCATATGAGGCAGCTAAAGGGCCTGAATAATGGTGGTTCCATGCCAGACCAGGGGATGGCTAGGTGCACTGTTCCGGTGTCAACGATGATGTAATTTCCGGCCCCGATGACGTCACTTCCGGTCTCAACGTTTAAAGCCGCCATCTTTACCTCTCAATCAGTTTTGTTTTGGACTTGAACCTGAACACAACTCATCATAAACAATCCCATTTTACAGCCAGGGCATAATATACGGGTGGCTGCCCCAAACCCTTTTGATGTCTCCTGTCTATTCTTGTGACACGTGTTAGTGCAAAAGATTCCTCTTTCTTCACTCTGCCTCCTCTCAACAGATCCCAATGGAACTAAAAGAAAACCACCAGAATTAGAGGGTTAAAAGATCTGGGTATCACAGGCTCAATTTTTACACTTTCCTTAGAAATGAGCTGGACACATACTATTTAGACCACCAATTAAAAGGCTAACGAGGAGATACTGAGGACTAGAAGAATGGGCAGATGATGAAATTAAGTCAGACACTCCTGGGTGGTTATGTTAAAAGGCAAACTGCTGAAGGTTGGGAGATTCTGCACAATGTGGTACTCTGGATACTGCAGTAGGAGAGTAAAGGTGGGGACAAAACAAAGATTCTTTAGGGACTCTTGTCCTTCAGATACAAAGTGACCTTTATTTTTTAGGATGAATTTTCCAAGACTATATTAAGTAAACACTACAGCAAGGGCGGATTGAACAAATTGTTAAAGTTTGCAGTCTTTGTGGTTGACCTAGCACTCTGGGACATAAAGCATGAAGTACATAGAGAAAACCCCAAATTGTCCTGGTGAGATCACACAAGCTCCAAAACAAAACGTTCCTAGACCTAGAACTCAATTCTAATCCAATCTAATAGAAGTATAGGAACTTAGCCACCTTGCTGCTCAAGTCTGTTTTCAGGGGCAAAACCTGAATCTGAACTAGAAACAAGCAATGAACATTTGGGATAGAATCACAAAACTTAAAGACAACAAGAAACATACATGCAAAATGTACGGCTTTTAGCATATTCAATAACTAGTCTTCATATAGAAAAACCAACAGCAACGGAGGTGTATATTGAGCAGGCCAATGTTACAGAAGCTGACACAGAAACTTTCAGGCTACATACAGCAGGACTTAGGGTGTGAGGAGAAAATGTCACAAATTGTGCATAATAACTGAGCACATACATTTGAGAGTAGCAAAAAAGACACACATTTTGTATAATGGACAATAGATATAATACGCTAAGACAAACAACTTCACCAACAGCCCACAAAAAAGTGTGATACTATAGATGTGTGAAACTGTTCTGCAGTCAAGGATAAATGCAGTTATTTTATTCATCTGGTTGGTCTAAATTGTCTAACTGCTTTGTATAGTTTAATTGACCAATGCTTTGATTTACTTTTTCTTGTCTTTTTCGATTACTTTGTTGTTTCACAATAATTCTTTACTATGTAACAACTCACACCTGAAGATTTTACTAGTTGCAGTAGAATAAGCACTGTCACAGACAACGGCAATTCTAGAAAAGGGATTTGTGACTCTGAAGCCTGGCAAATCTGGTAGAAATGATGAACATCATCGGAAATGGGGGACTGCAGGTTTTTGCTATTTCCAAGTTAAGAGGGCTAGTGTGGATAGTGCCTGGGGAAGCCCCAGCAAACTACTGGATGCCAGACAGATGAAAAGCACAATCAACTATTATTAATTTCTTCAGTTGTTTCAGAAGGAGATAGAATGGATTGCTTTCTTCTTCTGTAATCCCTAGAAGCATATTCTGCTATTAAACTGATGAGACTGAGAGTAGTAACTATGCTTCCTGTGCCAGCTAAGGAAGAAATAACATTTTAGCACAACTAATAAAACTATGTAACTATACCAGTGTTTCCCTATGGCATTGCAGGTAGGTCGTGGATGAAATAACCACTCAGATGATCATGCAAGATTCACAGTGGCAGCATCACAGGTGGATCGTGGCTGATCCCAGATGACCCCATCAAATATTCCAATACACGTGCTTGATGCACAGCAGAAGCATTTCAGGTTGATTGCTGCTGATCCTGGATGACCTCCCCAACCACTGCTTTGACGATCATGTTTGATTCACTGAGGGGGACCACCCCACTCCCCTTGTTCAGACCAAAGGGTGGTTTGCGAACACAACGGCATGTGAAAAACTTGGAAACATTGAACTAGACAATTCCTTTTGAAAAAAAATCTTAAAGTGGAAAAAACAAAGTGTAATTGTAAAACTGGTTAAACAGTGTCACTTAAATAAAATATTGAAATGTGCCTCTTGTACTGGGGACATAAGTTTCTGAAAGTTGTGTGAGGAATATTGCATTCTATGGTAGTAAGATATTATGGATGAAAGTAGAACATGATGCATAGCTGGAACGTATGGAGATGAAAATGGAGAGATGCATTTATACTGCAGACCTGCCACTTCCTATACGCAGATCATATAGTGTGTGTGGGGTCTGTGATTAGAGGAATGATTTAGGGATAGCCAGTTGGGGGTTCGCAGACCTCTGCTATTAAGGAACTCCGCAGGACCACTAATTGGATTACATGTTTGTTTCGCTTGGTTTACTTGACTTGAGGTAGAACACTCCTCCAACAACCCTGATCTTAACCATATACTGTAGTGTAACCAGGTGTATCTGGTAACATCACCTTAGCTAATACAAAGCTAAATGGGCCAAGTTGGCTTGCACATGTACTGTACAAAAGACAATGGATGGCAGGATACTAAAGTACACCAAGATGGGGTTAGAAGGAATAAGATCAAAGAAAGCGATGTTGGGGGTGATGCTGAATTCCATGACCCCAAATAATGCCTAGGACCACAGACAGTGGAGAAAAAATACTGGAGAGGCAACTAGTTATGGCAGTTAAACTAGTAATGAATGAAAACCCATTCCAAAACCTGCTTGGGATTTTGTCATCTTAAGTTGAGCAGGTCATCCACTCTGGAAAGATGTGATGATGGAGGAATTTCTTTCTCCTCTGCCATTTCTGTGAATTGTGTTTGAAGATTAAATGTTAGAGCAGGACAGCACTCAGTTGTATTTATTTCCTTGTGCTTGTGAGGGATAATAAGACTTTCTCCTAGGACTCAGGGTATCTTGTTAAAGTGCTTGCTGAGATTTGGTTCACCAAATGTTCATAAATTGCTATACAAACATCAAATATTCCTTAAGACCAACAACTACCAAAATGTCCATGACTTTAAGATAACATAAAAAATTAAACAATTTTAACTTCTATTTTTTCCACAGTATATGGCTGCAGGCTTACAGGATTCCTGTAACATTAACAGCAATGTTCAATAAGCATATAAGCAGATGGAACATAATCCTGCACAATTTTGTGTGCAATGACCAAAAATATTTCTTTTTGGAATATGTAAAATTTTCTTTGTGCCTGGCTCGACTAGCCTGTTCCCTGGGTTCTTGAGCAGGCCCTTGGACCATGCAGTGTTCTAGGGAGACCCTTATTATGTGTTCACACGTACAGTCTGAACTTTTCTGTTCCACCTTGGAGTGGCAATGTGCTGTATCAGTGCATGCCCTCAACCTCTCTCTCTTGGAATTTGAAGGTTAGAGTACTTTTAAGTAACCCATTGGTTGATTTTATTGTGAAACAATATAAAGGTGCATGAAGTTGCACATGTAGTTATTTTGGTGTAGTTGTCATCGTTATCATGAATCACGTTGATTATTTATGCATAATATAATTTAGCACTTTGCCCACTGCAAGAAATTGATGAATATTCATTTATGTTTCTGCTTTTGATATTAAGTATTTGTTGTTAATGTTGCAAAAATCTTTAATGCTGCCCTTTTATGGATATGATAGGTTGTTATTGTATATGATTTTTGTTTGATATTATTCAGCTGACATTTTTTCACTGGTGATGATGGTCTACTACATTGTGAAATGAAGTGTCTCTCCCTCACCCCCTCATATGAGGTTTATTGGAGGGTGTCGCTGTCCTTGGTTAACCTCCACAGCTACTGCTGCCACTCTAATCTTCCACAGGTCTTATCCATAAATCTGCAATAATATAATATAATATAATATTTGTTGTGTCCCACGCACATTTACTCATCTGTGAAGCAATACCATCTGCCCACATTTTCCATAACTATTTGAGCTGATCCAAACCAGGATCCTTCCAAAATCTAACTGTTAACTGGTCAATGGATTTAAACAGAGGAGCGGGAGTGTCTAGTCTCCCCTGATAAGTTGTACTGTCTATGTACTTGATCATCTCTCTCTCTTATACACACACTCTGCATCTCTTCTCTGGACAGCTCTGGTGGGCCCACCAGAACATTCATGCCAAAAATAGCACTGATCTGGATCCATGAAAATATGTGATGCTTAAATAATAATTAATTGTGGGTACTACAGAAATTATGAAGACCTGGCAAGAAGGAACATTTGCCTGCAACAGCATTACAGAAATCAAGCCATCTTTTCTGTGACAGCCGACTTAAACCAGGGCATTCATCTATCTCTTTACTTTAGAAAAAGTGTCCCCGGTATGTATCTGTCACTTGCTGTCATTTACTGCATACATTTGACTCATTTTCATTTTTCACTGCTTAAATTATATAATTTCTGAAGGGGTCATGCTACATGCATGCTTTGCCTCCTGATGTCTTTTATCTCTAAAAATGTTTGCAAAACCAGAGCCCGGGGTAGTCCAAAAGTCCAAAATCCAGCTACCCACAATTCTGCTCAATAGTATTTTTCTCCCCAGGGCATAAATTGTGAGGGCAATATCTTTTACAGGATTTATATTCCTCAATCTGTGGTGGGCTGGCGCCCTGCCCAGGGTTTGTTTCCTGCCTTGTGCCCTGTGTTAGCTGGGCTTGGCTCCAGCAGACCCCCGTGACCCTGTAGTTAGGATATATAATGGATGGATGGATATTCCCCAATTATTTGGCTTTCTCCAAGTGACTAAAACAAGTTTTCAGTAATGTCCCCTATGAGGGGAGTTCCATTAAAATTTTTCAAGGTGATTATACAATATCGTCAGGACATTTGTCATGAGGTAGAACTCCTAAGACACGTAAGTCACAAAAGCACTTTCAAAAATGCTTGCTAGAGGGGGAAATCTCATTTAAAACCCTGGCTAGATCCAAAAAGGCCTAATAGAATCTTTATAAAAAAAGGTTTATTGTTCACAAAAAATGCTCTTCAATAACAGTGAAGTTGTGTGGAGTATGAAGAAAATAGGATTTGCCTAAAACGATAAGACAATCCAAAATTTTCCAATATGGAATCCGAATAGTTGAAATGCAGAGTGAAGTGGCAAAAATCCAGTAAGCACATATATCCACAATAAGCACAAGAACTTGCTCTTCCTAAGTGCATGCATTCAAAATGAATCGACAGGAACTGTGGAAGACCCTCTGGATTTACAGGGTGGAGGGCAGTATCTGGTAATGAGTGGCAGGTACTGTATACAGTATAATACAATTTATTTTTATATAGCCCAAAATCACACAAGAAATGCTGCAAAGGGCTTTAACAGGCCCTGCCTTTTACCAGCCTCCCAGCCTTGACTCTCTAAGAAGACAAGGAAAAACTCCAAAAAAAACCCTTGTAGGGAAAAAAATGGAAGAAACCTTGGGAAAGGCAGTTCAAAGAGATACCCCTTTCCAGGTAGGTTGGGTGTGCAGTGGGTGTCAGAAAGAAGGTGGTCAATACAATACACAGAACAAAACAAAACAAGTAATCCTCAATACAATATAATAGTAAAATAAAAATATTACAAGTACAGATCAGATGGTAGTCCCTTCTCTTTGGGGAACCATCCATAAAACACATGGACCATAACATAGGCAACTTCCTAACATTGACAAAAATAAAGAATGATGAACACAATCAACATAAATAAAAGAATCAAGAATAAACAAACGAGACATAACACATGTATTAAAACTTCAGTCAAAGGAAAATCCCTGGCTGAGATATGACAACATTAAGCAGAACCTAAAACTAATAGTCTTGCAGTTATGTATGATCAGTTATTTTTTTAGACACATTCCAATTAGTATGTTATGAGTATATAACAATTTTAATATAAAAAAGCTGTCATACTTTTATGACTCATTTCATTTTTTGAAGGTGATTAATGATCACATTTAACCACACCACATTTTAAAGACTGGCATTCAGTTTAAACAATTATTTTACTTGCCCAATTCAACACTTTTTATTATGTGCAATTCCATTACAGGTAGGTTAAGTGATTCAGTGAGTCAATGGGAAGGACAATGGTAAGAGGACTTCATCTTCTTAGTCACAAGCTTTCACTGCATGCCAACAACAATTACGGATTCGTTTTCTAAAAATCATTTGTTCTCAAGGCACTTTTTAAAGTGAGGATTCTGAGTCCAACTACACTTTTTTGAACCTTGTAGTCTACAATTGAAAAGAGTCATTTATAGATGTATTTCACCTGCACAACTGCACAAAAGAATCTAAGAAGACTGTATATAAGCAAACACACAGCAGTAGACTGGATCAACATGATGCACAGTCTCCAACAATTTGGACTCTGTAGGTCACTAGATGAGTCTTTAAAAAATCATGAACCTACTGAGAAGCTAAGTGCACCTGAAATACTTGAGCTTCATTTTGTGTCAGCTGCATCATGCTGATAACACTTGAAAGAAGGGCAACTTACAAAAGGCTTAGTTTATTTATAATGCTGTGAAAATACAGTAGGTGTTTTCTAACACTGCATGGGAGAGATAAGGTAAACTACAGAAGGCCTTAAAATGACTAAAGAAATATACAATCACAGATGATGTACAGTACATGTTTTGAAGGTCATTTATGCCACTGCCTGTGCATGGTCATAAATTGCTTGGGAAAACAATATACACAAAGTACTGTAGCAGGTTAAAGTAACTCTTCCGTCAAAGTATTAGTCAGTTTTCCACCTAGATGCCCTTCTATTATTATTTATTGTGGATCAGCCCATATTTTCTTCAGTTTCATCCTTAGAGAGCCACAGTTAAAAAAGAGATCAAATAACAATAACTGCTGCCTCGTGAATCATAAAGCATCCTTCTTTACATTTTATGAATACATTCTTTTCTCCAGTACAAGACCACAGGAAGTCAGCAAAGATTTTATCACAAAAACCAGCCAGCCGTAGACTGGAAGCCAGCAAATGCTCACATCCTAGTGTACTTTGTCATTTAATATACTGTATAATAAGTTTGAATTACAAAATGTCTTGGCAGCGCTGTGCTTCAAGGTTGGATTTTCGCCTGTATGTGCATATATTCAAATTGGATCCCCAGATTGGCTTCCTTCTTTTTTTTACCCAAAATATTATTTAACATTTTCTTAGAGACTAACTGAAAGCAAAAATATTATTTAACATTTTCTTAGAGACTAACTGAAAGCAAATTTTATTTGGTTTTAAATAATGACAGAAGAATATAATTTTACAAACCCAAGGAGACCATTCTGTCTCCAGCTTATTTAGTTAGCTAATAGCATGCTGTCCTAATATTTCAGGCAGACATTTTTTAAAAGCTGTAAATTGCACTGGTTCAACTTCATGACTGTAATGTTTGTTCCCAATTCCCATGAGTCTTTGTGTTTCTTAGTTTCAGTCTCAAAGCACATTCTCTTATGTAATGTTAAAAAAATTTTGCTTGGACAATCTATTTGAGAATTTTCATGATGGAGATTACATCGCCACATAGCCTTCAGTGTTTAAGACAAAATATTATGATTGTGTTGACCTTCACTATAGCTGTAATTTATTTAGTGTTTTGAAGTGTTTCAGCACAACATTCCTTCAACATTTATTTTTGTGACATATTGCTTAAAGGTATGGTAGAAAAAAATATGGCCCACTGTGTCACTATAGCAAGAAACTAAAAAAAACTTTTACTGTAGCAATTCCACACATTCCATAATTACAAAGTATTCAAGTAGGGTTTCAAAGGGGTCTGGTCCCTTCTGTTTTTCTGATTTTTGTTTTATCAGTTGTGGCTTTGTTAAATGTTTTATATTTGCAATTTTCCTTCCATTTTTTATTTGCTTGTTGTGTTAATTTAGCTGATCATCATTTGTATTTTGTTAATTGATTTTAACCACTAATTAGGTGATAGCTCTCAGGTATACTGGATATTATGACCTCAGGGTTATTTCAGACACCAGCTACAAAGATCTCTTTGCTGTGCTTTTCTTGGTTTCCACTGAGTTCTTTGACTCCCATTTGTGTTTCCTCTTTATTTTGAAGACTTGCTATGACTTGAGTGGACTTGACAAAAAGGAAACAGGGTGAGGAGTTTAAAAGATCCATATATGTGGCTAGGATCTTCTCTATCCTGCCTAGCATAGGCCTCACTCTAGGCAGTTTGACTGCAAACTCCACAGGCATACTTCGACTTACACAGGCCCCCCAAAGGGAACCTGGCTTCCAAAGCTCAAAATGCTTTCAGTGTCCTCTTTAATATACAAAAATGTCAGTCCAGGGAGAGCAATTGTCAAATTTCTGGCTTGAATGTAACGTAACACTTGCACCTTTGAGCTATTATGTTTTTTAAATTCTCTGGTTATTTCACTTGGCTTTGGCATTTTTTCGATTTTAAACTTGTTTAAACTGCCCCTAACTATATCTTGAAGAAGTTATTTATTTCTATCTTGTATCAAAAAGCTTAGATGCCAGAAGCTTTGTGCCACCATCTTATATAGTGAATGATGACATAATTTGTCACATAACCAGCAACTAGTAGAGCTGCTGTAAATAACATGATCATGGGTATGGAAAAAAATTTACAAAATGGCAGGAGCTAACTTAAATGAAAACAGTATTGCTGAAATGAATGATTGAACATTGTTTACAACCACAAAGCACAATATAAAATGGTTTAAAAATAAAACAAGGTGTGCACAAGGATGCCTACGCTTTCTGCTTAATATTACTATGGATACAGAGATCCTGATAAAAACTGTTGTGTACATGTTCAAGCTGAATATTTGGGGTTCATTATGGCTTTTAAGATATTAAAAGGAAGAAACACCTTGATATTAAATGTGCAAATTGTAAACATTGTCACATGAAAATCAAGTACTTTGTCACACAACAAACTACTGTTACATATATAACAAAATTTTGTATATTTTTAAATTTATTACAGTTTGAATTATATATTGTGATGGGCGGCCATGGCCATTACCTGGCTGGGACACCAACAGAATGGAAGAACCAGGGGAGAGAGCATTGCTGAGGCAATACCTCCCCTGGAACGCTAGAGGGCAGCCCTCCTGGCAGCTGTGGCACCACGGACTCCTGCAGGGCACTCTGGGAGCTGGAATTTCATACATCCCTGTTGGTTTCCGTGGGGGCCACGAGGGAGAGCTGCAGAGCCTTATAATGGACATCTACCACACCTGAGAGTGATTCCAGGTAATACTGATGAGCCACCTGGGACACTCCCATTACCTGAAAAAAGGAATCTGCCTTGCTCCATTCAGGGAGCCACAGTTGGGAGAAGGTGGACAAAGCTTGACTGAGAGGGAGTGGAGGCGGAAGGACGGAAGAGAAGAGAGAAAAGGAAAAGTAGACTTCAGTGCTTTGTGTACTGTGCTGTGGGGAGCAGGGAAAAGCGCTCCCCTGCTGTAAATAAACATGTGTGCTGGACTGGAACTTGTGTCTGCCTGTCTGTGTCGGGTTAGGGCAGCTATATGCACCCCAGTGGTCCACAAGTGTTGTCCTCTTCCTTCCGACTCCAACCCATTGAATGAGGTTGAACGACACCTTTGATCTTGGACCTGGGAATACTTCCGGTGCCATGGTATAACCTGACGGAAGTACTTACCTGTAATGCTATCTGGTGGCACCCACAGATCCCAGCAGGGCTGCCTTGCTCACTGCATTACAAGTTCCATGATTCATGGTGGGTATTGGAATGTGACCTGAAGTCCAGGGATGCTGCCATCTAATGTGTAGGGGAGGTATATAGTTTTGGAACGAGGCCTCCTTCCATCACTTTTTTTTGTGGCACTTTGTCACATTGGCTCCCCAGCCGAATTATGGTTAGGTTTGATTCTTCTTTTCAAATAGAAGAACTGGCTGGCAGAATTATGTCTGCACCAGATGACAGAAACGCTTCAAGAATGAGTTATACTTCATGCAGAAGGGGATTTTGTATTCTATGCTTGCACAAGCTAATGAAATTGATGAGAAAACGGATGAGCACAAACTTTTCATTATGGGTCTCTTTTTATCTGCTACACACTGTGAGAAAATAAAAATTCTGTGCAAAGTAAATGTTTAGATGAAATTGCTCCTCACAAACAATTTGAGAGATCCATCACTTGTATTGTTGGTAACAGGAAGGAAGGGCAGGCACCCTGACTGGGATAAAGAAAGGTTACATACCCGGCAAGGAGGCCATAATGGAAGGATCAGGAGAACAGGCTTACCAGGAGCAGGTCATTCTTCCACACGATAGATGGCAGTGTTCCTCAGGGTTGAACCCGATTAGGAACCCCACAAGGTGGCATGGGATTTGGAGTTTGGAAATGCAGCCCTTGTGGGGTCTTTGAGGACCGTCACAGGGTGCTGTCAGGGGAAGACTGCCTTGGTTTCAACATGACCAAGAAGTGCTCCAGATGACTTAGCCAGGAGAATGTGGAAAGCATTCTGTCAAATAAATATTATTTATTTGAACCTGGAATTGTGTTGGGTATTGCTGAGTCTGTGGTTTAAGAATCAGTGGTACATGTATAGTAATTACAGTATGTATTCTGTGGGAGTGTTGTTCACTCCCATCCTCGTCAACCAAACATTGTTTCAGCCTTATGCATAGTGTGGACCTGTCTGAGATGCAAATCCAAATTTAAAAAAAAATGTCCTTAATAAGTCCTAAAAAAGGAAAAGAAATGAAGAGCACTACAGGATGTTTTTTCCTCAAAATTCAATTAAAGCAGAACATTTATTCCTATTTCACATCACGTGCCACAACCTAATAATTTTATAAAGGTATTTATATTTTTTGAGAAATTAAGAGTCTACTGAAATGTAATTCATATGGTGAATGTAGATATATACAGGCCACAGAATGTTCAACGCACAACTGAGTATATTTAAACGGATGCATACTTTAAATATGAAACATTTCTAATCTCAATTGCTGGTTAATTGACCTACTACAAACAAAAGGGCACATCACATAAAATATGTCCAGAGCTCATTTTAAATGATGCACTGATATGTGTGATATTTACTACATTTAAGTATCCTGTCTTACATTGATAACTTGAATTCAATGTCCACAATTAAAAAAAGATTTAGATGTAATGAATGGTCTAAAAGGTTTCTATAATTATTCAGTTTTTTTCTCCAGTAGGATATGATTACAGAAAAAGTCAAATAAAAAAGATATAATACATTTCAGGAAAAAATGGGGCAGATCCAAATCGCAGTATTTTAAAATAAGACTCTAACTACGCCTTAGCCTCCATCTTGTTGCTATAAATTATTTTTGTTTTATGTTTATACACATTTTCAGGACTTTATTAGGTTTTTATATGTGCAATCATAGCTTTTTTTTGAGTGGCTGAATCCATTTTTTATGTTTTCTTTTAGACTTTAGCTTGTTTTACAAGAGTTGCTATGGTAGTTTTCACCACGGAATAACCGGAGGTTGTGACCAGTGATATCATTGGATCAATCAGTCTAAAGATTAGCACCATTCACTTCTTGATTATCCAAGATTGGGGATAAATGCTTATCTTGATGGTGTGTATTTTTCTTTGTTTTTGACCACAGATAACATACTGCTGAGCTTTCTTTCTGGATCACCAGGAATCAAAGACAAGACTGACTTTAGGTTTAGATTTGAGTTTGGCATGAAAATATTGTGTCTTCTCCTGGTCTTGTCATAAAAATTCATTTGCCTTCCTCATCAGGTGCAACTCCTCTATTCCAGACTCTGCAAGAGTTGTATTTATACAACACATAACACTTCAATTCAAGAAAATCTATTTTTTTTCTCTCATCATGTACACTAGGGCAAAGAGTTGGGTACAGCATAGTTATACATAGGGTTTATTTTAATTTCCAGATACTATAATAAGTAATTTTCTCATAAAACAATATTTACCTTAACACTGCTGAAAAAATAAATTAAAAAGATATATTGACTTTATTGTTGGAAACATAAAAACAGCCAACCATTCTTAATAATAAAATGGTGAGCCCAACAGTGTTCAGAAATACCATTAAGTACACTTACATTAAAGCAAGCAAATTGTATATATCATGGCTTACCCTGCAGATACTTTCAGACATCATGGCAGAACGTCGAGAGACAAATGCATTCTATTACCAACTATTCTTGCTTTAAAAATCGGATCAAAATGAGAGAGAGTACCTGTTACTTTAATGATATATAGTCCAACAGCAATATATGTGCTCTGAGGACCCCTTGCAAATGCATCACCCATTCCCACACAACTGACTGCTAAGTTAATGTTAGCATCATATATGCAGACAATATTATTTAAATTAGGTGTGCAATTAATTGTAAAAGAGAACAGCATGACTGAAGAATTAAGTGACCACCAGCAACACTAACATGAGTGTATCAAATCAGTCCAATTCAATTTATTCTTATAAAGAACATTTTTAATCAAAGGTCCAGAATGC
This sequence comes from Erpetoichthys calabaricus, assembly GCF_900747795.2. Taxonomy (NCBI): domain Eukaryota; kingdom Metazoa; phylum Chordata; class Cladistia; order Polypteriformes; family Polypteridae; genus Erpetoichthys; species Erpetoichthys calabaricus. Next base: position 60,953,035 of record NC_041406.2, on the reverse strand, counting down.
TATACACTAATTATAAATAAAATATAATTAAGCAAAAATATTAAAAGACAGCAGCTAAAAATTGAAACATAATGTTGGAATACCAGCAACAAAGATTATGTATTTTATTTACAAATAAATATACTGTACATACATATAGCCATTTGGTTTTTAATAATAAAATTCTTATTGTCATTTCTCCTTTACTTTTATTAGTCCCAGATTCCACTGTTCTTTAATGGCATTATATGGTTGTTTACTGGGTGTGTGGTTCTTCATAGAACCATTATTAGACTAAGCACCATTTAATTATGGGAAGGGTTCTTTGCATATGAGGTTTGTTCTTTGAAAAACTTCATAATATGTGGAAAAAAATAAAATCTTTCATGTATGGTAGGCTGCAGGTCACTAACAGATTAAAAAAACAGAATTTAGCCTAAGATAGATAGATAGGTAGACAAGAGACCAGAAAATTGCAAGTGGGAACAAATCTGTGAGAGATATAAGCCTTGAAAATGAAATACCCCAAATTAAGGAAAAAACTTATGCTCCCGTCTGCACTCCGTATACAGTGATGGGTAAGGAACACTGATGGGCGGCTAGAAAGTACTAATATGAACATTCTTTGGTGTTACATTTTAACTAGCAAGGCCCAGAGGAGCAACACTTCCACAAATCGTCTGTAGACAATGTCATCTAATGCCCAGGATACTTAAACTTATATTCAGACTTGGGTTGCTTGGAAGTAAACCTGGGAAAACGTATAAATGACCTCCACTGCCTCAGTTACATTGGACTCAGAACTGGATGGAAGTACAGTAGATAACAGTTCACTAGGCGGCCTCCCAGGCAATGAAAATTGGAAAAGGTGGTGGCATGTGTGGAAAAAGGTTTGTGTTTTGCTTGCATTCCTGTAAACCAAGATAAGCAGGTAGCCTCATCTGCAATAAGCAGTATGATCTATCTCTTTGTTATGATAGATAGATAGATAGATAGATAGATAGATAGATAGATAGATAGATAGATAGATAGATAGATAGATAGATAGATAGATAGATAGATAGATAGATAGATAGATAGATAGATAGATAGATAGATAGATAGATAGATAGATAGATAGACTTAAAATTCCCATTATTACTACTGATAACCATTTCAATTCAAAAGAATACAGTTTCCTGTAAAATTGTGTTTTTCACTGATCATCAACAAAAACCTGTTCCAGTGATCTAATGTAATAAAATTCACTCCAGTTAAAAAAAATACTAATATTTTACACAGAAAAGTAGTTTGTTGGTTACACAGTACTTCTGATACATCAGATTAACTAACAACACTATAAATACAGTATTTGCTAGACGAAGCCAGGTAACACAGCTAGTGCTTCTCATATATTTGTACCACATGCTGGTAACACAGCCTCCCCTGTCTAAACCCATGTCAACAGTTCACTGACACATCTGTATTTGGTATGCATTGCTCTGTTTTATCTTCCATTAATTTTCCCTTACACATGTTATGGTGACTGGTATAAAATTGCTAACATCAGTCTGATCAGCTATTTATATGACAGGACAATATTTGCGAGCTAATAGTCTTTAGAAATTCACCTAGAATGCAATGATTTCCAAAATATAATTTATGTGACAGCTCCCTTGAGCAGTTCTTAACTCTTAGTAACCTGAAAATGGAAATAATAATATTCACCATAGCTACTGGGATATTTCCAAGTTCTTCAAAAGTGAAAAGGTCAAAAAAATATTAATTGAAAGAATGAGCTGTTTTCTTTTTTGTATGTATTATTTTCATTGTTACTTTTAAAACGCCTCACTCCCGTTTTTGATGGTTCTTTGTCTGCTGAAACAATTAGGCTAAATACACTTTTTTTTTTGCATTTTTTTTCTCTAAAAGTTTAATCCATCCATGAACTTTCCATCTCAAGAGGATCCACACTCCACTAAAGTACAAAACAACAGGTGAGAAACAAGAACAATTTCATTGTGGAATGGCGCTCCTTGCAAGGATTATTGTGCTCATGCAGTCATTGATGACCAAATTTCAAATTTCAAGTGTCATAGCAAAGGGTCAGAATAACTGGTGTTGTTTTGTTTTTTTATTTGTAATGAATTTGCAAAAAAATCCTAAACTACTGTTTTTGCTTTGTCATTCTAGGATATTGAGTTCTGCTTGACGTGAGGAAACCATGAATTTAGATGTTTTAGCACAAGGCTCCAACTTACCAAAATGTGACAAAAGGGAAGGGGTCTAAATACTTTCTGCATCCACTGTATCCACACTGTTACATGTCAGGAAACTGATGGCTGCAAGTTAATCTAACAGCTTATCTTCATAAAGAAAACTGGTAGAAACTCACATGACCACTGAGAGTGCGTTCAAACTCCACACATGGGGGCACTCCAGCCAGGAATCAAAGCAGAGTTCAAACACAACATTACTGGCTGACCCATTTTGCCATCCTCCTTACTACACAAGCCTTACAAACTAATGGATGCGTTTGAACCCAGATTCTATCCTTCATTGGAGAAACAAGCCTTATGTTAAGGTGTTCAACAAATATTAATACCCTTTAATTGTATACTAATTATACTTTAGAACTGTCAATCTTAAGTATCATATGAAATATTTTTCTTTTAATTTTTAGTAAGTGGTGAATCCTATTTACCATATCTGTGTATACTCTATGCTAAAATTGAAAAGAATCTGATAGCTGCATTCCTTCATTTTTATCTTGTATTAAAAACTCAGCTCTGCATATACAGTAATGGGAGGGAAAATCTACAATCATCTTTGCAATGCTGTTAATAATAAAGTTTAACTTTAGTTCCAGTAAATCAGCTATGAGGTTAGGTTCTGTTTTTGACCGACTTATAGCTTAACTTACAGATTTACCATTATAAAAAAAACTTTCCAAATTGAAAAATATTTCATACCGTTCAGTACATACAAAAGCTAATTCCCATAATCACTTACTGCAGAATTGGCAATTGTAATACCTTTCTTTAAAGGCAATTCTACAATTTCTATTCCTACCCTACAGTTAATGGAAAATGAAACTGCAAGGAACATAATAAGAAAAAATGAAATCAAATTGACTGCCAACTGGGTTTGGAACTGATATTAAAATGCACATTTTCTCTATAAAAAGCTGTGAATAGTTTCACTTTTTTCCTTGATGCATTGTTGAAAGTCATCTTATAATTCTGGGACAATTTAAATTTCTCAGATAGGTAATTTCTTTAGTTACATAAGTCCTTAAACTGTGATATTGTTTATATGATGAGACTTTAGTTATTACTCCTGTTACGGCTACAGGCATGACTGCCAGTATGTTGTCTGGCTCATTTTTGTTTCTGTTTGTCTTGTTCATCACAGTAGCTATTTTTATTGTAACTGGGATCACATTATGTATTATGTCTTTAATTACATGCTGAAAGTTTCAATATATTGCACTAGAGTTCCAGCTCAGGGCCACCTCAGGTTACAAGGATACAAAGAATGGGCAGGGTCCTACAAGGCTCTACCAATAAGGAGAATTCAGACTGGAATTATAAATATTATTGTTTCAGTATAATGGCAAGACTGCAACTAAGGGCTGATATCTTAGTCACTTATTAAGAGTGTCCCATAAGTAATCATTTCAGAAGCACAGAAGTAGTCGAATACCAGATTAATTAGGAGGTCCAAAATCTGACAGCTGGTAGCAAGGAGGGCTGTCACATTTGGTTTGACCCCTTTCTACCTATTATGGTGGACAGGCTACCTGGGCTCTGTTGTTTAATTTAAATGTGAGCTGGAACTCAAGGCTGCATATCCACCTGGGAGTTGTCATACATGTGCACATTGGGGGCAGCTTAAAAGCTTGGATAATGGTAATTTCCTGCCAGAACACAGGATAGTGCTGTTGACTAGCAAAATTATCTTCTTCTCCCTCTGCAGACTAGAAGATTGATGGCTTTAACACCCATGATGTCACTTCCGATGTCCGCCTGCTTGGACCTGCCTGTTTCTGCCAGAAGTCCTTATCAGAGGAATTTCCGCCATCTTGAATCAGTCTACCTGAAGACTCATGTTTGCAAAGGTGTTTTTCTTTTCACATTTATAACCCGTGTTTTATTTATTGTATGGGATTTGCCTATGGGTGCCCCAGCACTTCGTAGTTGTCTGTTGTACTTTCTTACAGAGTGTTAGAACTTAAAGGATACGTTTGGTACTTTTCAAGATGAAGTTCTTTCTTCACAATAAAATTACATTTTCATTTGCCTCAAAAAATTGTGTTCTAAAGTGAAGCGTTTTTTTTATAAATTAAAAAAATTTCTTGTCTGTTTTTGCATTACAATGGTGCTAATGGATACACAGGTCCACATCTGAATGAAAAAGCCTTAAAAGTAGCCAAATACGTCAATTTTTAAATTCCAAAAATTTTACTGAGTATTGACCCATATATTGACATTGAACACATGTTGTAAAACAGCATATCCATGTCATTTTAAGAAGGGGAAAAGAAGCACAAAGCAAAATATCGTTGTGAGGTTCAACCCTTTTAAAAGGAGACTCTGCACTTTACTCATCTTCTGTGGCATCTTCCAGGACCAGGGGTCTGAATTCACCTCAGAAAGTCATCACCAAGTGCTGCTATTGACACTGAATGTCAATGCCTTGATGTAAATTGCTGTCTCTGTTCTTAGAGAACTAGGCAATAATAACTGAAAAAGGCATGCTTACGATTGTTTGTATTCTTTCACTATATGGAAGCTTATTTCATTATTTCAGTGGCTGCTTCCACCATGCAGCAACACATGCTTCTACCTCACTCTGCTCCCTGAGGGTCAGAGGCAACCCTTACGCCTCACTCTACCCCGGTCCTTGGAGCTGGCTATGAATCAGGACTATGTCTGTATTTTACTACCAAACATGCAAACTGCACTAGTAACCTGTCATGCAAGGTACAACTGATAGAGCCTTCAAACAAGGTGACAATATATAGGCCCAAAAAGTGATGTGTCTGTGGTCTGCTCCTTTGCCCACCAGCCCTAGGCATTGTTGTTGCCACTGCTACCTTTATTCCAGTGCCTGCAGGTAGCGCAGAGCTGTCATTCTTGCCTTATAGCGCCAGGATCAGCATAAGTTTTGCATGTTCTCCCTATGTATTTGCAGAGTGACTGTTGTTTGTACAAAGTAAAATAAAACTCTTTGGTGCTCTTTTTACTACACTGCCACTTTGCATAAATCTTGCTCTATAGGTTATGGAAAATGACAACACAGAAGGTAATGGCCACTAAGGAAAAAATAATCATATGATGTGAGTGCACATCTGTCTGTTATTACAAGCCACAGCAGAACATAACTGTTGAAGAAACATACTTTTAGAAGGATTATAAGCAGAAAATAGCTTGGTGCTAGGGGCATATCATAACCTGACCCATGACAGAGACTGTAAGCAGATAAACAAAAATGAAATGTATTCATACTTCAAGAAAAACAGTTCTAAGAATCTGTGATAAAATATTATTTGTAGTTCTGTTTTGTTTTCCCAAGGATGCCTCATATAACAGAGGTGTAGTTTCTTAAAATGACACCTTTGATGCTTCAAAGTGGATGGATTTTCTAAGTTTTAAGTCTTTTTCATTCACACATGGACCCGAGTATCTATTTAGTCCCATTGTAAGCTGCATGAGCATTCAATCATTCACTCATTCATTTATTCATTTTCCATTGCTTATCCAAGACTGCGTCGCATGGGCAACAGTCTTAGCAGTGAGCACCATAGGTTCCTTTTCCCAAGCTGCACTTACCAACTCATACTGTGGGACCCCAAGGCATTTCCAGGCCATCTGGGATATACACGGTGGCCCACGAAAAAGTGGCCCGCCGCCACTGAGACGACTGCATTACGTGGTGAAGAGAAAAATGATCAAATCTGGTACTCACATTTACAGACGATGTTGAAAGTGATCTCCATGTGTGTCAATACATCTCTATGCCTGTTTCAGCATGTTCATGTACACTCTTTGCAACATCTATATCACATTTTCAATCTTCAACTTCAGTTCATTTACAGTCCACGGACTTGTCTCTTACACACAGCCCTTTAAATGACCCCACAAGAAATAGTTGCACGTTGTTAAGTCAGGAGATCGTGGTGGCCATAAACCCTGGGTAATAATCCTTTTGTCAGGGAAATGCTCCCGAATAATAGCCATATATATGCCAGAAGTACGGCAAGTCGCACCATCTTGCTGGAAGTAACAATGGTCGCACTGACCACTTCAGTACACTGCCACCACAAAAGTGGTTTCCAGGGGTCAGACAGCAAGGAAACAAGGCAGGCGACATGACCGCAGCCACTTATCTGGCGGCAGACAAAACGTGAGTCGTCTGGATGGAGGCGGGCCACTTTTTCGTGGGCCACACTGTTTAATGCTTCCAGCGAGCCCTGGATCTTCCCTGGGGTCTCCTCCCAGTTGGTTGTGCTTGTAAAACCTCCACAGGGTGGCATCCAGGAGGCATCCATATCAGATGTCCGAACCACCTCAATTAGCTCCTTTCGATGTAGAGGGTCACGAACAGACAAGATATTTCAAAAATTTATAAAAAAAATATGCTTCTCTTCGGAACACAATTTTACGTGGCAAATTAATATATACAATGATTGTGAAGAAATAACTTCAACTTGAAAAATATCAAACTTATCCTTTAAGGCTGCAGGAGTTCTAAATGGAGAGCCTAACCATGGAAGTGATTAAGATAACAGAGTTCCCCATTTACTGAATGCTCAGCCAGAAATGTGGTTTATAATTAAGAGTGACAGACATCAATTTAATTAAAGGTCGATGCTTTCAGGGTTACATAAAAGTGAACATAGCCATGGATTTGGGAAGTGGAAATGGTAAGTACAGTCACATGGTTATCTATCAAACACACACACTACAGGTAAATATGATCACACTGCCAGTGCCTAGGCTAAAACACAAGTAACACTAAGGAAAGGTAGAGAACAAATGTATTAGTTTTATCTTCCATAACAACCTTCATAAAAATAGCCCCAGGTCTTACAAAAGGAAAATGCAATTTGTCATCTAATTCAAGAAAAAAAACTCCAACAAAAAAGAACAAAAATTAATTCTATATTAAACATTTACATTAGTTAAGAAATCTGATTCCAATGTGATATATATTCTATCACTTTTTACTAATAGGTGTGACTGTATTTGACAATTATGTAATCACATATCCAAAACAGATCAAATATTAGGAATAAAGATAAAGAAATGTCAAAAATGATAGACTCTACATTACACAATGGGCATTGTTAGGTGTTCTGTGGAACAATGTTGCAGCAGGCAAGAGCGAAAGGGCACAAAATATTTGCCTCCAGAAACAGAAAGCTCAATTTCTATGCCTACCAAAGACTCACAGAATTAGCCGTTTTAACATACACAGGCAAGTATTTTACACAAGAAGCATACTGTGCTAGAGCAGAGTTATGTAAATGGTTCCATTATTTTTCTTTTACCTGCGGAATGGAGTTATCCACCGTCCCAGTTCCAGGTTGCAGTATGGGCTTAAAGGATTACAACACACAAAAAGCTGCACTGTATGATCCCAGTGGGCACATGTTTCATCTCTTGATCCTGGACAGGAAAGGGATGCATCAAGCTCCAGAATGTCAAAAGACTTTAAATCTGTTACACCAAAAAGAGATTACATGGTTAGTAACTAAGGTATATTTTAAGATTGGGGTTTGATATATTAAAACAAATAATACAGAGTATGCACAGGGCAGTACATAAAAAGCCACCTTTTCAGAATCTCCTTAAGACATTAAATTGTGAGGTGAAGACTCGTTTTCGGCCATCTTTTAAATCAAGGCTCTTTCAGCTGCATGATTGAACACTGTAAACTATAGAGGGAATATCAGAGCCTCAAACACCAGACACAATGAAAATGTACAAGTCCCAGGTTTAAACTAACTGGATTTATTCCACAAATTACATTGTCACAAGTTTGTTCCACCATCCACAAATACAACTCTTTCACTTTTCTTTCCTTCTTTTTCTCCTCCATTCCTTCATAGGTGAGCATTGTCCTCCCCTTTCCCAACTCTCTGGGGTCTTGCCTTATGACCAATCTGACAGTACTTCCGGTGCCACACCATTACATCCAATGAACACTTCCTGGTCAGGCAGATCCTCCTTAAACCAGAGAAATCCTCTCGCAGCTGCTCCCCCTTGTGGCACCCAAGTTCCACAACAGGGCTGCCTATCAGGACTACAGCTCCCACATGGCCCTGCAGGTGTGCCAATGAGACTTCACCAGAGGTATGTTGCCACTCAGTGTACTAGGAGAAGACATGACCCCAGGAAGCAGTCTCCATCTGTCCTTCTGTTATTATGGCCTCCCAGCTGGGAAGGGCTTCAGTACCCAAATCATCCAGGATGTCTGTCAATCTATTGTATGTCCTTCCAGTATAAGGGTCAGTTCCTTACCCAGCTGAGATTCTAGGAAACCTGTGTCATTTGTGACAACATTGTTTCTTTGTTTGCTTGAATCTTTAATGTATTTATCTATTGATTTTATTATGTGCATACAACGTATTGTGTCATTTATATTTATTAAGCTCATGAATGATATCATACATAAAGACTGGCTAATTTTAAATTCATTTTTGTGACTTATGAAGCACATATGGTAAATGATTAAGTGAAGTCAGATGACCATCTTGCACTTCAAGACTATTTTTGTCTTCTCATACTGTTCTGCACCCTCATACCCTTTTAAGAGATCCAGTCTTGAATTATACCCACATTGTTGACATCGACAGCAGAGATGACAATACTATTTGTCCTGAACTAAGTGTGATTTGAACACATATAAATATTTTACCCCACCCCACAAAGAAAAGGCATAAAAATTAAGTAAAACATGAAACATAACACCCTCAACCCTTCCTCTAGGCTATAGCACATCTTATGTGACTGGATGTTAGACTTCCTGACAGAGAGACCCAAAACAATCTGTGTCAGAAACACCATCTCTTGTACCATCATGCTAAACACTGGAGCCCTCCAGGGTTGTGTATGCAGCCAACGTCTGTTCACACGGCTGACTCACAACTCTAGGGCTGTGTACAGGTCTAACACCATCGTTAAATCTGCAGATGACACAACGGAGGTGGGGTATTATCAGCACTGGGGATGAATCAGCTCACAGAATGGACATATTATTGGTGGACTGCTGCAAGTGTAATAATCTCTCTGTTAATGTGGACAAGATGAAAAAGTTGATTGTTGACTTCAGGAAAGCCCATGCTGTCCACACTCCACTGCACACTGAGAGTTCTGCAGTAGAATTGGTCAAGAGCCCCAAATTCCTTGGTTTGCTCCTGGCAGCTAACCTTAACTGGTCAATTAATACCACATCCATAGTCAAGAAGGCACAGTAGCGTTTCCACTTTCTTTGGCAGCTGAAAAAAGCAAGCCTACCTCTCCCCATTCTATAGGTGGCACAATCAAGAGCATGCAGACCAGCTATATCACTCTGCTTTGGGAACTGCAATTTCTCTGACCATAAGGTTCCTACCGAGGACAGTGCACACAGCAGAAAAGACCATTGGGACCTTTATGTTTTCCATTAAAGACACCTTTATAAGGTGTTGCACCCACAAAGCCTGCAGCATTGTGACAGACCACTCCCACCCCTCCCAATGTCTATCTGTCCCACTTCCATCTGGTAGAAGGCACTGCAGCATTTGAACCAGTTCTTCCAGGTCTATAACAGCTTGTACCCCATGGCTGTCAGAACTCTGAAATCTTTCCTGCACCCTGTTCTCAGATCTACTCCTTGTAGATTATTTATAGGCAGTACATTTGTTGCACTTGTTACTACGTTTTTTTTTCTTCTATTAATTGTTGCTGTTATTATTTATTTATATATTACTATCTGTGTCATATTATCTATCTATCTATCTATCTATCTATCTATCTATCTATCTATCTATCTATCTATCTATCTATCTATCTATCTATCTATCTATCTATCTATCTATCTATCTATCTATCTATTTTTAGCTAAGTACTGTATAGTTCTTCGCCAGTCTTGCACTTATCCTGTGATTATGTGTATGTTGCACTGTAGTCCTGGGGAGTGTTATTTCATGCCACTTTATGTTACAATACTGTGTATGCACAGCATGATAATAGAGCCACTTGACTTGACTTGACATGAAAGATCCTGCTTTTAATTGTCATAGGGGAAGCAGTGGCATCACAGAAACTGTCTCAGATTCAAGTGAACCTCTTTAAGTAAGTAGTAAGGCCAGGGTTCATGGACAGGCCCAAACTTAATTTCAGGTGCAGTTCCACATAACACATGAAATGAAATTAAAATAGAGTTTAATTGACTTCCCCATTCTCAGTTCAAATTAGTCAAGTCTGGAGAAGGATGGCAAATATTTGGGAGAGATGAAGTGATCAAGAATGTGAAAATTGAGTATTTCATAATGTCTTGGCAGATGATAGAGATCTGGAAAAGCAAAGGGAAATAGCTTAGTTGCTCTTCAACTTGGGATTTGAAACCTTCTCCTGTTGGTCCATATAGGCTTTATAGGTATTTAATGTTTTACAGGCTGGCATAGCTTTGTTCCATAAGGCTTCATATGGAAATATTTATTTCAGAACTTTTTTGTGTGTTTAATATGGGCACTAGAAGGCAGCTGGTACACCAACAATCATTTTCCTGCATTGAAGTGAACTAAAAATTCAATTGCCATTTTTGTGCCAGCAGCAAATACAAGCAACAAGCCAAAACATTTGCAGCTCAGATGCCATGTGCACATTGTTTTCCCAAATCAACCCCTGGGTTGATTACTGACATTATAAGTTGGAGAGCACTGCAATGGTGTTAAAAGCACTTAACCAGATGTGTGTTTCTTCCAGAAATAAAACAAAAAATGTCTTTTCTTAAAAATGAAATAAAATTGAAAACCAAAAGTAAGCTTCTCCAAGAAGTGAAATTTGTTTTTCTAAACTAGAGGGCTTAACTGTATATAGCTCCAACTCTAATTTGCTGGTAACACCACCATTACTGGCCTGATCACAAACAATGAAAAGACAGTTTACAGGTAATAGATCTTGTTGGATAGATCTTCTGACATAGTGGTGGCCAGGACAATCTCTCCCTCAATATCAGTAAAACCAGTGGGCTATTCTTATACCTCAGCAATCAGTAGACAGAAAACACAAATACATCAGTGGAGGTGTTGTTGAGAGGGTCATCGCCTTCACAGTTCTTGGAATCATCACCATTAATGGCCTAAAATAACCATAATACGCTTCACCTATCCCCACTAAGTGTCCCAAGCAGTGGCATTTTTGGGATACAAATTCTAATGCATCTATTACTCATTTACTCTTATGTAACAAGACCTTAATTTAGGCTTCTTCTAGTATTAATAACACTTACAAAGTATTACTAAAGTGGTTATACATCTGGGCCATGCAACCTACTAAAATTACTTTGGAATGGTCCAAGGTGGCTTAAGTAAGACATAATTCTCATGAAATTGCACACTTCAGTATAAGACCTGTGAATCCTTGATATGAACAAGTAATTCTACCATCGTATCAAAGGGTCTTAATATGACACACTGCAGACAGATGAATAACCTTTCTGATGGTGTTTTATAAGCGTAATGAAAACCAAAAAAAGCCACTGTTAAGGTCTTCTTACATAAGAGTGAATAATTACTAGATGCATTTTTGCAATACCTAAACTAAAGTGTTAATACATTTCCTTTTCCATTTGCAGATGTCTCTAATGATAACCTTAACGTAGCTAATTAATGACTAGCAAGACTTGCAATTTCACACACTGTTTGCATCACAAAAAATAGGTCAAACAATGGAAAGTTGATGCCTGGTCTTTTTGATTGTGATGCCACTGACATTGTCATCATCAGACAAATATACAGCCATATAAAATTAAAAGTTAAGTAAACTGAGATCCTGGTAACAACACACTGCCAGGAAAATATATTGGCTATGAACTTCCTAAATTAAAACAGCAGCACCTCACCTTTAGAATCAAATGGCTATGAAGCAAGAAAGGACAAGCTACAATAACAAAGAAAGAACATGAAGACTATACACACTGTATGCATCGAACACAGGATTCTGGGACATCGATAACCACTGTAAAGCCAGGTATTTGCTAGGCAGAGTGAGACCAACACACAAATTCCTTATCAGGGGTCAGATTTATAAAATTTGTGTATGTTCAGGAAGAAGCCCAAAATAAGCTTATGTATCTTTCTACGCAAAAGTTGGGATTTAAAAAGGAAAAATAACACTTGACAAAAGAACTTGCATATATTTATTGTAACTGTAACCGATCTGTATGCTACACTTCTGAGAAACTGGAAAATGATGACACCCTTGATCAAATAGGATCAGTGAAATGTAATTAGAATTTGCATTGGTGTGACTAAAAATAAAACCTTAAAAGTGATAAATATGATGTATAGACTCTATTCAAGTTCCCTTTTAACAGCGCCAATGCTGTGTAGTATTTGCACTGAGGACCTTTTTTGTTTTTTCGTCAGTTTAGATTGGCTACCTGTTTTCACTACTTAGGGAACTGGCCAAGAGGTCAGAAATATCTCAACTCAGCTTCATTCCATCACGCCCATTGTGCTGGAAGCTCTATGAATTTCAGCCCAATGACCTATACTATTCATTGCAACAGCAATCATGTCATTATATGTGCCAGGTAATAGTGACTAACCTAGTCTTACACCTCACTGACTCCAAGAACACAGAGAAAAGATGCAACATGCTCTACCAGCCAATGAAGTCCTGCAGCATCATGACTGTACACAAATGATTATGATTAGCATAATCCATATATAGTTATATCAGGGTGGCAACCAGGTAGGGTTTGAGGTGTGTTCAAGTATGCATATTTACAAGGTCATTGTAATTTATAAAGGTAAATTGCATAGAAATATGTGTATGCCAGGTTTAATAAATCTGATCTTTGTTTTGGTGTATGCATTTTCCTGTTTCTGGCGTATGTGTATTTTCACTCCAGACCTTTTCACTTCACTGATACAGAGGATTGCTGGCTTATTTTCTACATGGTCAAAAGATCAGTTTACTTGATGTTTTTTTTTCAAATTTAGCACCAACAGGCAGTCATCTTCAGTGGTGGATGAAGATCAAAATGCCACTCTTTCATTTATTTTTTCTTTTTTAAATTTACTGTGGCACACAAACTCAAGTATAAAACTAGAACACTGGAAGGCCAATTGGAGCCTCCCAACGAGACAGAAACAGGCATGTAGCACCTGGCACAAAGACAATTTCACATACTACAAAAAGCAATAGTATTCTAAATAAGAAATTACATTGTGCCTATATCTGAATACTGGAAAAATTGCTTAAAAAGACAAAGGAAAGGTGAGGGTTACTATAAACAAACATTTCTCTCTATTACAAAAAACAATCTTGGAAGGAGACGAGACGTGATTTTCTCTGAGAGACACTTTCATGTCCCGCGAGACAAGTGTTTGTGCCAAGAGATTTAACAAAGCCCGAGGCCGAAAATAAAAGACAGAGTAGATGATAAAGTAGAACGTCGTAAAGAATTCAAAAATGTTGGTGTGGTACACATGCAGAACAGGTTAGAGATAATGGAAGTATGAAAATTCGAAAGTCTCAAAAAAAGGATAGTAAAGATCGCATTAGCACAAACAAATGGAAATTATTACTCGGTGAAATAACGGAACAGTGAAAAGAGATCGAATATATTGTTTTGGATTTAAATTTTAAGTCAGAGACTTGTAGATCGACTAATTTATGTTGCCATCAGGGAAAAAAAAAAGTAGTGTTTCTTCCCAATGAAGAGGCGTATTTGCGAGAATTAAAAGATTCCAAAAACATTGGTGCGGTACATATGTAGAGCAGGTTAGAGATAATGGAAGTATGAAAATGTAAAAGTCTGAAAAAAAGGATAGTGAAGATCGCATTAGCACAAACAAATGGAAATTATTACTCGGTGAAATAACAGAACAGTGAAAAGAGACAGAATATATTTTTTGGATTTAAACTTTGAGTTGGAGACTTGTAGATTGTCTAACTCGTGTTGCCATCAGGCAAAAGTAACGTTTCTTCCTAATGAAGTGGCCAATCTGCAAGAATTAAAAGATTTGTTGTTTGGTGAAAGTGAAATCCACATATGCGAGCGACAGAGATGTGAAGTTGCTTGCGCGAAGCACTGGCAGGGGGGGTTGTTGAGCAAAGCGAGCAGGGGGTGAAATCCCCTAGTTAAAAATAAGTTAAATTATAAGGGAAGCTTATTATATTTTTTTGTACAATATCTGGAATGGGCTGTGCCCCGTTGGCCCTTAATTCAGAAATGACAACTCTCGCCAATTCCTTTACTTTCTCTAATCTCTGACAAAAGCCCATAACTATCTCCAACTAAGATCACAAACCGCTACAAATGCAGAGTGTCGTCCATACTCATTGACTGCATAACACCCTGGTGGCACTTGCTCAGCTCAGGCCTGCTGAGCACTACAGTAGATTGTGAACATGACAAAAAATATTTATGGTACACACCAGCCTTATGTTCCGAACATACATAACACACACTGCCTTAAAAGAAGTGGTGAGGAGGCCTTCTGCTGTTATGCACCTAAAATCTGGAATAGCTTGCCAATAGGAATTTGCCAGGCTAATACATTGGAGCACTTTAAAAAAACTTCTGAAAACACATTACTTTAACATGGCTTTCTGATAGCTTCATCTTAGTTTAATCCTGATGCTCTGTATATTCAATTAAATATCATTATTATTCATGGTATTCATATTCAAAATCCGTACTAACCCCTACTCTCTCTTCTGTTCTTTTTCCGATTTTCTGGGGTGGCAACCTGCACCACCACCACCTGATCAAAGCACTGTGATGTCCCTACACTGATGGATTATAAGGCCAGAAGTCCACATGACCGTCATCATCAAGTTCTTCCATTGAGAACCCTGAATACAATGAGGACTGATCATTTATGTTAGGCAGAATGCCTAGAGGGGGGTGGGTGGTCTCATGGCCTGGAACCCCTGCAGATTTTATTTTTTTTCTCCAGCCGTCTGGAGTTTTTTTGTTTTTTCTGTCCTCCCTGGCCATTGGACCTTACTTTTATTCTATGTTAATTAGATTTCCCTTATTTTAATTCTTATTTATTTTGTCTTTTTTCACTTTCTTCATCATGTAAAGCACTTTGAGCTGCAGTATTTGTATGAAAATGTGCTATATAAATAAATGTTGTTGTTGCCTTGAAACATCAAACAGGATTATTAAAGTCCTTAGCCATCCTGCTCAGATACTTTCCTCCTCCTTCCAAGGTCAAGTGGATACTCAACTGCCACTCACAGTGACACAATTAATTGTATAAATATTACATGATTAGAAATATTTTCTATATTTGCATGCCATGTACATTGGTATTGTATTGTACTGTACTATATTACTGTCACTAGTGTTAATGAAATTTAATTGAACAATGTACACTTGACAATAAACTTGAGCATGAAAAAAATCTTTATTTAATGTAATACTGATTTAATATTTTTTCTTTCCAACTACTTCATGCATTTATTATTCTAAAATAACTACTTAACAAATCACACTCCATGTTAATCTGAGGAATTAGTTAAAACAAATAAAATTAGAAGCCCATTGTAGCATGTACCCTTAAGATAGCATGCATTTCACACTAATCCACCAGCATACGCACCTAATATAGAATTTGTGATTTAAATGCAAATTATTTTTTGTCTGTCTTTTCATGTAATTAAAAAATCATTTAATTACAAATATAAAACAGGGAATGTCAGCTATAAAATACATTTCTGGAACTAAAATAATAACACTAGAAAGTAGGGGATATTTTGTACTCATGAACAACTACAATATAATTTTTGAAATTTTCTTTGTTTACTTCAAAAAAGAAACATGTATTTGTTTATTAAATATTTTTGCAACAGTGAGTCATATCCAAAAATGACAGATAATGAAATATAATCACATGCATCTGTAGAGCACATTCAATGTCCGTCTTTTTAACATCACTTGACAATAACATGAACAGTAGTTAAAAACAAAGTCTCAGTATGCTTGTGGTGAATAAAATATCTTTCAGTAATGCCAGATGTGATATCAAGAAATGTAAAAATTGGATTATTTTGTGTACTACTGTTAGTGGTTGGTTGTATAGTGTCTATGACTAACTGTAGCTCATGTTTATTAAAAGTACAATTTTGAAGCAAGGTACCTAATGGAGAGTTAAAATGTCTGTTACTATATGCATTAATGGCTTAGGAACCTCATTTCATTTTCACTTATTTATAGATACATTAAATGACTTTTTCGCTTTACTTGTTTGTATTTTTACGATTATGAAGATCATTTAACTTACTTGGTTTGACTTGAAGCAGCAAGAGGAGCTTGCTGTAAATATGTTGTCCCTGCCAGTCTGCTGGTAAATAAATAACTTGTAATAAGGATCTGATTTGCTATTAGGAGTGACTATCGGATGAGTTAAAGAGGAAAATATACAAAATACACAATTTACAATAAAAATTCTCAAAGTAAATTTGAAACAATAAGTTTTACACAGAATGCTGCTCTCTTCTAAGAATGATGGTTTCGAAAATTCGCCAATGCTTTCAAATGGAAATTTTTCAAATTTCAAAAAAATTGAACAGAATGCTCTATTCAAGATACCTCATTCCAAATAGAATTTTCCCAACAAATTTTCTTGAAAAATAAATTTGCCAAATTTCAATGAAATCGGTCCACTAAGAACAAAGTTTGAATTTGTGGAATGACAGGTAGACAGATATTACTACGACAGTATGTATTTTTCCATTTTATGCCACCACACCTACAAAGAGACTCCTCATGAAACAGACACAAATCCTTCAAATAATGTCTTTTTTTTAATGTATTATTCTATTTCTTATATAGATCCTATTTTTCTTGATCGGGCTTACAAGATACCAGAGATTATCTCATCAACACTGAGTATAAGGCAGAATGAGATAGATAGAGCAGGTAATGTGGGAAGTGACATCCTTCACGTCTTCATTAACTCTGTGATGGCCAGTGTAATTTTCTATGCTATGGCGTGCTGGGCTGGTAACATCACTTCAGGAGAGACTCACCAAATCAACAGGCTAATCAAAAGGGCAAGCACAGTTATAAGATGCACTCTGGACCCCCTGGAGGTTATAGCAAAGGAGAGAATTAAAACAAAACTGAGTGTCATTATGAACAATGCTGTACATCCTCTCCTGGGAGGTCTACCTCCGGCCAGTGAACTGTCATCCACTTCCTTTCAATTCCGAGTTTAATCTAACTGAGGCAGTGGAGGTCATTTATAGGTTTTCCCAGGTTTACTTCCAAACAACCCAAGTCTGAATATACGTTTAAGAATCCTGGGCATTAGATAACATTGTCTACAGATGATCAGTGGACATATTGCTCCTCTGAACCCTGCTAGTTAAAATGTAGCAACTAAGAATGTTCAGATTAGTACTTTCTGGCCCCCCTGTCAGTTTCTCAAACAATGTTCCTTACCTGTCACTCTTTATATAGTGCAGTTGCTACTTAAGCTACAAATATTGTGACAGAAGTATAACCGGTTTTCCTTAATATGGGGTATTTAATTTTCAAGGCTTACATCTCTCACAGATTTGTTCCCACTACCAGTGTTCTGGTCCCTTGTTTTGTCTTGTAACAATAAATTGCACAGCACTGATACCAGCTACCTTCTGCTGATAAAATCTGAAACACAATTCTTGCTAATGACAATACTAGAAAGAAAACATTTACATTTGATGGGTAAACTGCATTTAAAACTTCCGACTCAGATGTGATAGCTTTGGATGTCATACACTAAACAGCCATTATTTTTATGGATAATTACCTTTATTCTTTGCAAATGCTGGGCCAGCAATGCTGACAAACTGAACCACAATGCCAGAGGATTATTTTCCTAGTGCTATTTTTTAGATGATAGGTGGCTAGCAAGTGCCCTCTCATTACTCAGATTTCTTCATCAAAATGTATATGCTTAGTATGGAGAATGTACAATTTATATATAATATATAAATACATTAAACAGAGACCAATGGCTTAAACATTCCCATTTCACATTATTAGTCACAGGCATACTTTATTTCAGCTTCCGTAACACGCTTCAGATAAATTATTTACAAAGAGAACAAACTGATAAAACATACAGCCCTTTGCTTTACTGCATCCCAAACAAACAAATCAATTTAGCATATGTGCTCGCTAGAACAGATATATTTTAACATTATCTCTTGAATAAATGCAGAGTAGTCAAGAAAATACTGCCAGAGTATTTACACTGAGAATCTAGATTTTTTTCACAGCCCATTTCATGATAGGTGCTTCATTGGAGTACCAAACTTTACTGTTGTACATTGATGGAATGCACCTTAATGAAATGATGTCTGTATGTCAGTCTGGTTTCTATGTCTCCAAAAGATGGCACATCAAAAACATTAGCACTGCTTTTATGAATCTAATACCAAATGGCATATAACAAAGACCCACACTTTGCAAGGTGCATTGCAAACATTAACGATGAGGTCTGCATTGATTACTTAGTTTTCAACCTTTCTTAGATAGGGGGCACAGCTAGTACCTATATAAAATAGGGAAACCTACAGTGGGGAGTGGAGTTGTCATAATCTTGGACCTGGATTCAGGCTTCTCCGAGTGAGTGTACTCATTAGGATTCTGTTCTCTATGGTCTTTTTAACCAAAACTTCAAAAGCACAATTTTATTTTTCTGCAAATGTTATTACTCTTTGTACCCTTTCCTGCTATTACATCACTTCAAATATGTAATACTTAAGCAGATTTATTTTGTATACATTAAATTTCCTTTGAATATTCAAGCTATGACCTCCAGTTAGCTCTTTGACAGAACACAAAAGTCATGTACGTTGGAAAGCAGGTTTCTGAAACTACTCATTTCTCATACATGATGTAAAAGCAAGTCAAAGTACAAACTAAAGTCACATACTAAGAAAGAGAAGGGATCTGAGCATGCAGAGCTTTGGTAACAAGCCAAACTCCATTAACACAAGAATGATAAGATGTAACTAACTGAATATAAACAACAAATCACTCAAAGGAAAGAAACACAATAAAGCCAAAAACAAATAATTAAGAATGAAAAATCAGATTGAAATATAGTTAAAGGAAGACTTTAAAGGCAGTCATGTTGGCTCAGGTGAAGAACTAGTTAGTTTTCCAAATGTACTCAATGATACAGTATGTTACTGACGTTTGTAATGTACAGTAAGTCCCCACAGGCTATGTAAATGATTCACTGTACTAATTGTTCTTGGTGAGAATGAAAAGAAACTAGGAAAAAGTATTAGTGTATATTTGGAAGGTCAAAGCAAACAGAACGAATGATATACCAGTACCTTTTAAAAGGGAACTGCCTGTCAAGACATGTAGATTGGGTAATATGGTTTCCATTACCACCACTGTATATTCCTTCTAAATTTGCTTTTAATAATAAAGTTTCCTCTGGTACCCATTTTCCAGGGTTTTACTTTTCACAGCAAAAAGTTTTATTTTCACATAAAGATAAAATAATTAACAGTTTGTTTAGTTTTTTCAGACAATTGTCAAATGACAATACTCTGACTTACCATCAATTAGAATAAAGCAGACTGGATAACCAAAGATTTTGACATTGAACAGAATTAGGATATACAGCATAATAAAAAAATGAACAAAAATGAGGCACTAAGAGAGAGAAATATAAGTCAGCGATTTAAAAAAATACAGTTGTTCTGCCTTAAATGAAAACATGGCAGTAGAATTACTTCATAGCAGACCAGGAGCTGATTGAGAGGAAACCATAGATAGATAGATAGATAGATAGATAGATAGATAGATAGATAGATAGATAGATAGATAGATAGATAGATAGATAGATAGATAGATAGATAGATAGATAGATAGATACTTTATTAATCCCAAGGGGAAATTCATATATTCCAGCAGCAGCATACTGATACAAAAAACAATATTAAATTAAAGATTGATAATAATGCAGGTAAAAACAGACAATAACTTTGTATAATGTCATAGTCAAATGGGAAGTAAAGGTCAAGGCCAAAAGAGCATCCCACTGAATTAGCCGAATCACATACCAAAAGTCAAAGAAAAAGAAAGAAAAGACTGTTGTACAAGAGGTACATTTCACAATACAAATATTTCTCACAGCAATGCAAGTACTATGTAAACACTATCACACCGAGGATGACACAATGTCACTGATGGGCTATGTTTCTAGCAACAGGAAGTCACCTCATAGAACAATGTTCAAAATTTCAGCTTATACTATTACTATTATTTTTTTTATAAATTTGTATTTTATTTTTGAAAAGCAGAAGCTACTCAATCTAAAATATAATAAACCAGACACAACCATTAACTGCAGCATCAATACAGAGAAAATAAAGGAAAAAGCAGTGCAAATTAATTAAACCAAAGCCGCTAGGAGAAATTTCTAAACAAATTTTAACAATTATTTTATTTTAGAAATAGTTATTAACGGACAAAATGAAACTGCCATTTAAATCTCCATAACACAAAAATTTTCATAAAAATCAGCAGACCCACTAGAAAAATGTATTAAGTAATTTATAAAAAATATCACCTTGTGTCTTTGAGGTCAAAGGGTAAGAAATGAGCCTCTGTATTTATGATAAGGCCACTGAAAAACAACAAAGCATACTGGCATTTCTCATCAAAACCCTAGAAACGGTTAGCCTTTTCAGTTATTCATGTCTCTTGGTATTCCCATTCTCCTAATTTCCACAAACACAATATATACTACAGTACATAACAAAGCCTATTTTGTACCATGTCTGTTCCATTGAGTTCAAAATGTTCAGTTTGTTTAAAACAAGTTCTTGTGTTGAAGTAGCATGGTATTGCAATCGTTAGAGCTGCTAACTCACTCATAGTCTCAATAACATGATGCTCTGCTACTTTCTCTTTTAAAATAAATGTCCTTATTAAAATGTACTCTAACTTCACTCCTGTTTGAAGCAATCTTGTACTGTAATGCTCTCTTATGTTGACTCACAGCCTTACATCTTTTTGATCTAGTCCGTCTCTTCAACATAATTCATATCTATTATTATTATATTTTTTATCATCTTTTGGATTTTGCCACACTTCTGTGTCTATAAAATTATGCTTCTGCGTCACCAGAGATGTTTTCAAAAACTGCACATCTTTTACTGAAAAAGCAATCTTTAGCTTTTCTTTGTCTTCATTATTTATTTTTTTAGATAGATAGATAGATAGATAGATAGATAGATAGATAGATAGATAGATAGATAGATAGATAGATAGATAGATAGATAGATAGATAGATAGATAGATAGATAGATAGATAGAATATTAGCAATAAAATTCAGAGCGTCACAAGAACCCTTAAAGACAACCTGTCTGCAGGACCCTACTGTTAACACTCATAATGTGTAAACTCCCCTCCCCTAATTCCCCATACCACAGGTTAAACTATCCTCAACTTACCTGAGCAGTCCCAAAACAGCAGTTCTCATTGATCATTTATCCTTTATCTGGAAGAGGCTTCATAAACCTCTTTCCTTTTTTCCCTCAGACCAAGATGTGAGCCAACAATTTGATCTGCTAATCTTCACAGACTTTCCTCCACTAATGCCTGGCATTAGCTATATCTTAAAGAAATCCACTGGCTCAGCTCTTTCTTTACTCTTCTCATCTACTGCTTTAAAGACAATAAACTAGGATTAGAGCATGTTACTTTTAAGGTGGTACATTACTTGTTTCTTTCTAGCTTTTAGTTGAGCAAAGCTGCATAGTTATATTATGATTCATCACACACAAATGTGATTAATCTCAAATGAACAGCATTACTGTGCTTTAACAACCTCAATATGCATGAAATTACAACTGCATGTACTGTTAGTAAAACTATGGCGATGTCCCAATAACATACAAAATGTGGCTTTTACTCACCAAAAGACATTTCTAATCAAAAGACAAGTGTTCCATAGTGAGTTTGTAAAAATGACAAGTTACAAATTTTACTATTTGACTTTAAAGTAGCTTATGTATTGCATTTTACCTGAGATGACTTTACTAAGTTAAGTAAAATGCAAAAACTGTTAAAAGCAATTTGTGTGAGTTTGCTACTTTATACTTTATACTATAGTAACTCCTTAATAAAATTAATAGATAGTGATAACTGTTATATATAGACATATATATTTTCATTATTTGACAGTAAAACTATTTCAACCATTCTATGATCTGCTTCTCGCAACTGAAAGAGGGCACCGTGGCGGATGTTAGCCGACTTGCTGACCAACCACAAGCGTTACCTGGTAGGTAACCACCCATACAATCGGATTGTGATTCAGACTATGACTGCCATGAATATATATATAGACATATATATATATATTGTGGCAGGAGGCTGGGGACCAGACCCAGCCGGGACGCCTGGAAAGACCAGGAAGCAGTTTGTACGTCCTCCGGGCCACAAGGGGGCAACCACCCTGGATAAGGAGGGGACCATGGGAATGGAGCAAGGAGGTTTAAACCCATTGGGGCCTGAGGCTGCCGCCAGAGGGTGCCCTGAGCACCGTGGAGCCCGGGAATCTGCACTTCCGCCACACTTGGGCAGATGGAGGAAGGACCTTCCAGGGATGCCTGGAGTGCTTCTGGGTGCTTGTGTGGAGTGCCACACCAGGAAGTGCTGCCGGAAGGTCATCAACAAGCACCTGGAGCACATCCGGGTGAATATAAAAGGGGCCATCCTTCCTACAGTCGAGAAGCGAGAGTTGGGTGCTGGAGTAGGATGACGCTCCAGCAAACAGAAGAGAGGCGGCCCAAGGACGGTTAAAGGCCCGTGTAAGGGTGTTTTGATGCTGGAAGCACTGTGTGTGTGCGGGACTTGTGTGTTGCGGGACATGGTTATGAATAAATGTGTGTGTTTTAAGAGCTGCCGGTGTCTGTCTTGTTGGTCTGTCTGTGGGCTGAACCCCACACTATATATATAGTCACAATAATGAGTCAGAGACATCATAAACAGTATTTTCTCAGCTGCAAAAAGTTGTTTTTATCATAGCACTGCCTGCATTGAAGCAAGATGGCAGTTTTAACAGCCCGGAAGGGAAATGACGTCATCGATGCAGGAACTGGGAGTGGCGTCCAAGTGCCCGGAAGTGACATCATTATCGGGGCAGGAAACAGGCGGGATTTCCTAGGAAAGGTCTGCAAGGGACTGAGAGAGATAGTCAGTACATTCCGCTGCCCCCTGGCCTAGCATAGAATTACTATTGTTTAGGCCCTTCAGCTGTTTCCCATGCGCAAATGTGTGACAAGGCTCCCCCTTCAGCCCAGACCCATCAGGTCAGGCGGACCAGTCCGAGAGGTCGTGGACTCGAGCGAGAGAGAGCATCAGCATTGGCATGGAGACAGCCCTTACGGTGAACAAGCAAGGTTGTAGGTCAAGAAACCACCTA
The DNA here is from genome assembly GCF_900747795.2 of Erpetoichthys calabaricus. Taxonomy (NCBI): domain Eukaryota; kingdom Metazoa; phylum Chordata; class Cladistia; order Polypteriformes; family Polypteridae; genus Erpetoichthys; species Erpetoichthys calabaricus. The sequence goes on along the minus strand of NC_041406.2, from coordinate 60,929,399 downwards.
GTAGCCCATGGATTCGACCCCTTGTGGAGGGTCATCCACTGCAGAGGTGTATGGTCCGTCAGCAGAGTAAATTCACGGACCCAAGAGGTAGTACCTCAACTGTGTAATCGGCCATTTTATCGCAAGGGCCTCTCGTTCCACTGCCGCGTAGCAGTTTCCGGCTCAGGTACAAGATGGGGTGTTCAACTCCATCAACGTTTTGGCTCAGCACGGCACCCAGGCCTGTGTCCGAAGCGTCCATCTGGAGCATGAAAGGAAGCGAAAAGTTAGGTGCTTTCAATATGGGTGCTGACGTAAGGGCCTGTTTTAGGTCACAAAATACAGCGTCTGTCTTGTCTGTCCACACCACGTGGTTGGGAGCCCTCTTCTTTGTTAAGTCTGTCAAGGGCGCAGCTATCTCGGAGAACTGGGGTACAAACCAGCGGTAGGAACCGGCAAAACCGAGAAAGGCCTGCACTTGCTGCTTGGTTTTCGGACGGGGCGAACTTAATATGGCATTAACTTTAGAGCACTGTGGTTTAACGGTACACCGACCCACTAGGTATCCTAAATATTTAGCTTCCTTTAACCCAAAAAAACATTTCTTTGGATTAATTCGAAGCCCAGCTTCACCCAGCGTCCGCAATACCGTTTCAACCTGCCGCATGTGATCCTTCCTAGAAATTTGCCGTAATTGACATTCTGGACAAGAGATGCAAAAACGGCGAACCTCCTTGATTCACTTGATTCACTCCAAAGTCTTTTGGTGCATAAATGGCCTCCCAGGAGGTGGGCACGCGCCAACTCACAAACCTGCCGCCGGTAGGTTCACGGAATTAGTAACAACCTCCTCACTCCGCCCTCGCATTCAGTCACTCGATATAACAGATCGTTTTCTAGCACAAAGTGAGGGCCGCGTGGCATCGGCTGATGAGTGCGTTTGACAAGCTCGACTGCATTTTTTTTCGAATTTCAGGGAGTCTTCATTCCATTGCTTCCTCTTAAAAGAAGCCAGTGTTTCTCTAAATTGAAAATGTATTTAGGAGAGAGGGTCCGGTCTGACCTCAAGGAAGTCAAGCAAGCAATATGGGCTTGTTCATCTCGTCTGTCAACTCAGTCTATAGCCTATTTTGTATAAGAAGTCAAAAATCAGTGTTTTATAATATATACAAAGCTACTTAATCTTCATGGGTATTACTATAACATATAATAATTGATTACACTTTTTATGTAGTTGCCAATTTCCTTCTACCTGATAAATGTAGTAAATGTAATAAAGACAGGCAAAATAGACAAAACTATTATACCCATTAAAAACTGCAACCCAACATTTTGAAATTTAAACAGAAACACAACATTTATACATCAGAATGAGTCTAGTGGCCAGAAATCAAGAGTGCTTTATGTGAACATAAATCCAATTAATTTATACTGCAAGATTCTCCTCATGCTTTGGTTCACCTGGTAGTCTCCTTCTGTATTTAGCATGACAGATGGACTCGAGATTATCACAAGCATTTGCTTCCAAAATTATCCCAAGAAATGTTGTAATTGTTTTGTTTTGTAACTTGTAAAGAACACTGTAAGCACACTGATTTTATATAATTTTATTCGTTTGTATCTGCACAAGGGTGGCACAGTAGGTAGAACTGCTGCCTTTATGGATCTGCAGTCTAGGCTTTGAAGCTCATGCCTAGCAATTTTTCACATGGAGTACGTGGAGTAAGATTGCTCTCCTCTCATCTGTACAAAGACATGCATGTTAGGCTAGTTAGTGATTCCAAATTGACCCTGGTAGACTGCCAGGGCTAAAGTATTTTCTGTCTCTAGCCCCAGTGACAATGAATTGGATTAAACAGGTATGAAAATATTATATACTTGCATAATGGGTCACACTTGCATTTACATCTTGCCTGAAGAAGGGGCCTGAGTTGCATTGAAAGCTTGCATATTGTAATCTTTTTAGTTAGCCAATAAAACATGTCATTTTGATTGACTTCTCACCTCATTTGACAAGTATTCTTAAAATATATGGAAAAACATGCAAACTGAATCATGAAGTCCATCACCTTTAACTGGTTCTGTTTTGGTTGCCAGAATAATACTCTTTTCATGCAAGACACACAATAGGAACAGGCTTAGATGGAGCCTTCACTCAAGGTGAATGATGTCATTATAATAATTGTTGAGTTATTTATCACATGGCTGTGGCTTTTTGAAAAAAGGAACAACTTTTATTCAAACAATAATTCCACTGCACTGACTTAATACACAATGTGAAAATAATTCTAATGGTATATATAATGTTCAAAAAAATTAAAGGAACACTTTTTAATCAGAGTATAACATCAAGTCAGTGAAACTTCTGGGATATTGATCTGGTCGCTTAAGTACCAGAGGTGGTTGTTTCAGTTTCAGCTGGTTTGGTGTTAATGAAATTAACAACAGGTGACAACAGGGGGGCAACAATGAGATGACCCCCAAAACAGGAATGGTTTAACAGGCGGAGGCTACTGACATTTTCCCTCCTCATCTTCTCCGACTGTTTTTTCAGTAGTTTTCCATTTGGCTATGGTCAGGGTCACTACTGGAAGCATGAGGCAATACCACAGGTAGTCCAACTTCTCCAGGATGGCACATCAATACGTGCCATTGCCAGAAGGTTTGCTGTGTTTCCCAGCACAATCTCAAGGGCATGGAGGAGATTGCAGGAGATAGGCAGTTACTCTAGGAGAGCTGGACAGGGCCATTGAAGGTCTTCAACCCATCAGTAGGACCGGGTATCTGCTCCTTTGGGCAAGGAGGAACAGGATGAGCACTACCAGATCCCTACAAAATGACCTTCAGCAGACCACTGGTGTGAATGTCTCCGACCAAACAATCAGAAGCAGACTTCATGAGGGTGGCCTGAGGGCTTGATGTCCTCTAGTGGGCCCTGTGCTCACTGCCTGGCACCGTGGAGCTCGATTGGCATTTGCCATAGAATACCAGAATTGGCAGGTCCACCACTGGCACCCTGTGCTTTTCACAGATGAGAGCAGGTTCACCCTGAGCACATGTGACAGACAAGAAAGGGTCTGGAGAAACCTTGGAGAACGTTTTGCTGCCTGTAACATCGTTCAACATGACCGGTTCAGTGGTGTGTCAGTGATGGTCTGGGGAGGCATATCCATGGAGGGAGGCACAGACCTCTACAGGCCAGACAATAGCACCTTGATTGCCATTAGGTATCGGAATGAAATCTTTGGTTCCATTGTCAGACCCTATGCTGCTGCAGTGGGTCCTTGGTTCCACCTGGAGCACAACAATGCCCGACCTCATGTGGTGAGAGTATGCAGGCAGTTCCTGGAGGATGAAGGTATTGATAGCATTGACTGGCCCCCACACTTGCCTGACTTAAATCCAATAGAACACCTCTGGGTCATTATGTTTCGGTCCATCTGACGCCGCCAGGTTGCACCTCAGCCTATCCAGGAGCTCAATGATACCCTGGTACAGATCGGGTCTCATTAGGAGCATGTCCGACATTGTCAGACATGCATACAAGCAAGTGGGGGCCATACAAACTACTGAGTACGATTTTGAGTTGCTGCAATGAAATTTCGGCAAAATGGACTAGAATGCTGCATTATTATTTCACTTTAATTTTCAGGGTGTCTATGAATTCAGCCCTCTGTAGGTTGATAATTTTCATTTCCATCAAACAATGTGGCATCCTTTCGTTCCTAACATATTACCCAGTCCATATCAGTATAGATATTCTGCATGATTCTTTTCAAATTGAGATCTGATGTGTTTTCAAAGTGTTCCCTTAATTTTTTGAGCAGTTTAGTATTGTTACATTTGTAATATATTGCAATAGACCTAATATTTTATGCTGTCTTTTCTTCATTTTACTGTATTTTTGCAGTGTTCAAAGAATTTATTAGCCAGTGGCTGAATTTTACACAAAGCCAGCTAGATTGACGCAACAATTAAGACCAACTTCCATTCTGGTTGTCTCATCTGTCTAGCATTATTTAAAAGATTGCAACATCAGAAAAAGTATACACTGATATTCAAGAAAGCTGATATCAGTAGTGTAAGATCCAAAATTTCCACATAAAGTATCCGGAAGTGACTAGCTCTCAAATATAAAAACTGCCAATTGTTTGTCACTGAAAATTTGTCATGATGGAAAATTATTTTGGTAAATGGGACTTGGTAAGTGGAATGTGTTTCTCTCTCTACTATAACCTGCCATATTTATGAATTATTTAATATTCTAAATGATATTGGTTGTGCTGTTAGGTCAGATGCCATATCTATAAAATAGTTAAAAGTGATTGTTAAATTACTGTCTGCATGTTGTGTTTGTATTTTGGTGATGATACAACTTTTTGCTCATGAACTTAACATAAGTTGCCATGCGGTGGGCTGGCGCTCTGCCCGGAGTTTGTTTCCTGCCTTGCGCCCTGTGTTGGCTGGGATTGGCTCTAGCAGACCCCCATGACCCTGTAGTTAGGATATAGCGGGTTGGATAACGGATGGATGGACTTAACATAAGTTTAGAGTGATCCTGTTATAATATAACCAAGATTCAGTCCGAAGGGCCCACAATGACTGCACATTTTTGATTAAGTCCATATTTTAATCTGGGTCCAGTTCATTTCTAGAATTGCATTCATTGCTTACTTAAGCTTCCTTTTTTACATTTTACCTATCTTTCTATTTCAAATTTGTAAGCAATATAAATGGAGCTTTTCAAAGAATTACTTTGGCAGCTTTGAACTGTATTCCAATAGTTGCAATTTCCAGGTATATCCAGTCGCTTCAATTTAAAACTGATTGTTGTATTGTCAGTCACTGATGATGAATGGCAGGTGAAATGACACTGTCACTACCAGACCCAAGAGTGTACTTATGTGCAGTGTTTGTCTTTTTAACATCATAATTTATTTTTGAACAGAAATCAGTGAATAGTCTGAAATGTAACCCTGTATTATAGATCACTACTAATGTAGTGTCATCACTAAAAGATCTCTAGAATTTCAAATCATGACTAAAGATTTCCAGAATTTCAGAATGTTAAAATTTCTTTTACAACTGTACCTGAACACTAATGGAACAGATTTATATTCCATGCTTGCTGCTCTAAGAACAAGAAGCTGAGAAGAGATGTGGGCAAAACACCACACATTATCTTTATAAAAAGATGGACCGATTGAAAAGTGTTATTTATTAATACAAGTGTATTTACCTTTAATATGTTTGTCAATCTGTAAGGTTTAAACATATAACTGACCCTAACACATAAAACAGCTGCTTTACATCCCTCTGTAGCATGAGAAAAATAACTATCTGAATATTCTTTCTTTAACAACCATCAATTTCTTTAAATTCAGTTCCATTGCTTCTCATTGAGATTTATTCTTAGAAGGGATTTCTGCCCTTTCTAGTGTTTGGAATCATGACAGACAGGTCTGGCCTTTCACAAAATAACCATCATATTTTATTTTGTTAGATTATATATAGATAATCTCCAAGTAACATGCCACATGGATAATCTAAAAGCTCCAGGTTACAGACTGTCCCAGACTGATATCTCATACCCTCTGTACTATATTGGTTTGCATCCCGGCTGGGCTGGTTGGTGGTACTATTCCAGCTCAGGCAGCCATATATGGAAGGACATTGGGGGTCTGCCTCCCAGGGACATATTTTTCTTCAGTATACTGACTGGCAGTGTTCCCGTTCAGACATCCACAGTGTTGCATGGAAACTGCTGTTCCAACAGGTAGCCCTGCTGGGGCCCTTGGGTGCCATTGGAGGGAGATATCAGATGAAGACTCCCCTGTCACACTGAGGTTCTGCCTGACTTGTAAGTGCTTCCTGGCTACAGCACTGATATGCCACAAGAACCCACACTTCTGGCTTGAAAACTGGTGTGGAGGAAGAGGAAGAAAACAAAGAGAAAAATTACTGTGAATTCTGAAGAAAGTCAGTTTTGGAGGAGGTTTTCTGAGAAATAAGAGTCTTTTGAAACCAGAGCCTTGAGTACTGTAGTTGTAAAATGGGTTTGGTGTCTTAGGTGCCCACTAACAAACACAACATCCATCCATCCATCCATTTTCCAACCCGCTGAATCCGAACACAGGGTCACGGGGGTCTGCTGGAGCCAATCCCAGCCAACACAGGGCACAAGGCAGGAACCAATCCCGGGCAGGGTGCCAACCCACCGCAGGACACACACAAACACACCCACACACCAAGCACACACTAGGGCCAATTTAGAATCGCCAATCCACCTAACCTGCATGTCTTTGGACTGTGGGAGGAAACCGGAGCGCCCGGAGGAAACCCACGCAGACATGGGGAGAACATGCAAACTCCACGCAGGGAGGACCCGGGAAGCGAACCCAGGTCCCCAGATCTCCCAACTGCGAGGCAGCAGCGCTACCCACTGCGCCACCGTGCCACCCCAAACACAACATGAAATATTAATTTAATTTTTATTGACTGTTTATTAATTTTACATATTTCATATAATTATATTCTGTCTTTTGTTTAATAATATGTTTTAATTGTTTCATTTTATATAAAAAAAAATAGAATTGTGTATACTGATTTGTTGGATTTCTATTGCTTACTGTTGAACTTTGTTTGATGCCCATCACTTTTTAATACTTCAGTGGTGCTGTATTATTATAGGATCAAAACATTAAAATCAGCAGTTTGTACATAATATAAAGCACACACGCACACATTTCCACATTTATACATATGCTGCCTTTGAGGGAAAAATAATTACAAGGTTCTCAGGGCAGACATAGTGCTAAATTGAAATAACTATATTAGATATTTGTATTCGTTATTTGCATTTAGATTAATTGTGAGTATTCAACAAAGCACTGGTAATATAAGTAACACTTGAATGTGAGGAAATGTGTGCATGAACAGATTATTGCTGGGAACATTAAAATTGAAAGCTGCTCATTTTTATGTGATAATTAGTTTCGTGGCAATAACTTGAACAAGCATAAAACAGAAGTTCCAATTTGTTTTAACCTAATGTTAAGTGGTAGGCAAGGCTATTTCGAACTGAATGTACATATAATACATATTAAAATGTTTGTGGCAATGTAAATTCCCTAAGAAAATATGTACAACTTTTGTTAATTTTGTATTGTGTATCTACTGTGCATAGATATGTGTACACTAGTAGGTAAAAGATACATGGACTTAAAATATTTTATACTCTGCTTAACATCTGAATATTTGTGTTTAACATTTTGTTTAAAATGTTGTCTGGTGTCTTGGTAGAGTAATATATTGCTCTACTTTTCCCCTTTTGTATTAATACAGTATGTAGCCTTTGTCAGAATGCCTCAGATCTCACAGACTTTCCACTGTTTTTAAGGTATTATAGTATATAACTTCTCCCCACCTTCCTTTCTACAGCTATAGCCTCAGGCAATTAGGTGTAGTAAAAGACAAGCAGGAATTAAGTTACATTTTAAACAATGTATTATTGATAATAATTATAAATAATAACAATATGCAAAGTACATTTGAATATTGGCAACCATACCACCTAATAAAATGGTGATGTGTAGTTTCAGGTGGCACACAGACTTGTTAGTTACTTAAAATGTTAACTCTAGTTAAGGCCTCATTTCTGGTCAGCTTTCTTCAGAACAGGCCGCATGCCTATCTCAATATGGCTGCTGAGCTGTGCTCTTCATTGTGTTGTCCTTTTCAGTTCATGGTGTGTGAGATGCTCCTTCGTCATTTGGTAAGAGTGAGAGAGAGTGAGGGAGTGAGCAAATGTATAGGTTTTCTGTCCAACCCCTACAGCCAATAGGGTGTTATGGTACAAGACAGTTCCAAACAGCCATACTTCAGACCAATGGGGGAATAGAACATCTTCACACCTGCATCCGCCCCCCCCCCCCCCCCCCCCCCCCCAAACCATATGTTAAGGTAAAGCTTGGCAGTTAGGCAGCCTGGCTTTGTGTGGGGGTTGACAGAGAGACTTTAGCAGAGAAACATTTACCAAACTTGTTTGAGGCACTTCCCCCCCCCCCCCCCCCCCCCCCCCCAACCCTATCATAAAATTCAAAGAGACCCATTCCTAAAAGGCAGGGGTAAACATGAATGCTTCTCACTAATGTAACAATAATATTGCATTGCTTTGCCTAAGTTAGAAATAAAGGCATACAAAATATTTATCAACTTGTATGCAAAATTTCATATCACAACACTCCACCCCGATAAATCTTTTGTACAATGTCATTATAATTAAACAGTCTTAATTGTTTGAAGAGTCTGTTGAATAATTTGTGGTTTGATTTGCAGTATTTTCTCTTCCAGTGTTAAAAGTTGTGCGTGACCATTTGTCCATTACATATCTTCTTTATTTCAAAGACAATCTGAAGAACTTGGGTGCGCTCCTGATGACTTGTATCTGCTCCGGCTTGTTTCAACAACAACAACAACATTTATTTATATAGCACATTTTCATACAAAAAGTAGCTCAAAGTGCTTTACATAATGAAGAAAAGAAAAATAAAAGACAAACTAAAACATTAAAATAAGGCAACGTTAGTTAACATAGAAAAGGAGTAAGGTCCGATGACCAGGGTGGACAGAAGAAACAAAAAAAAACCCCAGAAAGCTGGAGAAAAAAATAAAATCTGTAGGGGGTCCAGGCCACGAGACCGCCCAGTCCCCTCTGGGCATTCTGCATAACATAGTTTCAACTGTTTTTTTAGCTTTCAGCAGTCTTAATATGTCATTATATCTGGTGGTTCAAAATGAGACAAGTCCACACCTTCCACTAAACTAACCATACTGCAAGTCTACTGTGTGAATTCTTAATCTGTACTGGTTTTGCATCTAACTGCTAATTAGACCCCTGTCCCAAACTATCTATTTAAGCATATGCAGCTGTACAATTAACATCAAAATTTGAAAGGTAACATACCACAGGTGCCAGTACAACCACTTCTGCCCAAGTGAGCGTACATGTGCCACTGCATAAACTGTTCACAAACCAATATTCGTGGCCCCTCTTTGCTCATTTGGGGTTGACTTAGTTGCCTCTTGTGCTTTTCTACCTATGGTGCAACCCTTGACTGTCATCAGCCTTTACCAGTTTAGGCTGGCATCACCACCATGAGATATCATAGCTATGCAACTCATCATTCCCCCTGTAGGCCACCCCAGAGTTGTTTGCTCACCATATGCATACTCGTTGTGCTAAACACCTCGGTTCAGAATTGGCCCACTGGTCCTGTACCACAGCTGACCACAGCTGACAATCTCAGCAGGGCTTCCATATTTTTTTTGATTTTTTATTTGATGAGGATGCAGAAATATGAACACATTTCACAAATTCTTCAATCACTTCACTGGCTCCCTATCCATCTCCGTATCGAATAAAAACTCTGTTTGTTTACTCACCAAAGAACTCCTTATACTACAATCCACTACAAGAAACCTCTGTTTTACAAATACCTACTGCCTTCGTCCCCCTGTGACCAAACTTCATACAGTGGGAGACCGAGCCTTTGCAGCTGCTGCTCCACAGCTCTGGAATGCCCTACCAGAGAGCCTAAGAACACAGCAGATTGTGGGCTGTTTTAAAAAACAGCTAAAGACTTTTCTATTTAGGAAAGCTTATTATCAAGAATTCTATAATTATTGTTGTTTTATCTCTGTTTTTATCTTGCCTTGCCTTTGTTTAAACTTTTTATGTTGCACTTTGAGATTTACTGCTAATGTAAAGTGCCCCTATAAATAAAATGCATTATTGTTATTATTATTATTATATTTTCCCAATTTGACTATACCTAAACATTGGAGCCCATATGACTTGCAAATGTACCAGCTGCACCTGCTCTTTAGAAATATTTCACCAATTTGCTCAGTATAACTTTCTTTAATAATAGTATTAATTGTATTAATTATCTCAATTAATTAATTAATACCCAGAATCTATACTTTATAAACCCAAAATTAATCTCCTTATTTTGGGATTTCTAACTGGTTTGCACAGTTTCCACCCCTTGGAATATAAATTTGCTGAAGTAATAAACTATAGCTATTGTGACTAGTCCTATTATTGCATGGCTTGTGGACTTGTTACTCATTTAAACCCCAGTAAGTGTCCTTTTCTTGCTGTCTCTTCAGTTTTTCTTCATGTCTTTGCTTGTGGTCTTTTCCTAACTTCTTTATTCGTTCCGCTATGTAGGCAGCTCTGCAAAATGTAAAGTGACAAAGCAGTTTCTGTTCATCTCATCCTCTTGGTTGTCGGCAGCAGATTCTATTCATCTCATCATCATGGTTGTCGACCTGGTGCCATCACTCAAACTTTGCTTCTAGGCATTCGTTGGAACAGTTTGGCCACTAGTGCCACTCCACTCCAATGTGCTAGTTGTAACCCAATCTCCTGCATGGATTTTACTCTGCTAATTGCCTTCACTATTTATTACCTGCACCAACTCAAAGTCCATAAAACCTTACAATAGAAGTAGCACTATTGCAAAAGGCCAGAAAATTGAAACCAAAATAACTATTTTCCCTTTCCTGTCTTTCTGCACTACCCTTCTATTTTTTTTTTTGTCATTGTACTGTACTGTATGTCCTTTTTTATTGTATGGTAACTACTACCTGAAAGTGTGGGCTAAATCCTCTCCAGAATCCAAGTGCCAAATCCAGCATCTCTCCTAAAACTGACCTTTGTTCTTTAATTAAGACCAGCTCACTTTTCTGGAGTTTCATAGGCTGTCTTTTTAAACAACTGGTCAGTCAGGTTTCGAATTACTGAACCTAAGTGTGTGTGCTTTTTAATTACTGCTGGGCCTAGCAGAGCTGTTAGGACACTCACACCCCTGTGCATTCCTGACTTGCTGCCTGAGCTTGTAAACCTTCCTGCTGCACCATATGCCATCCTTTGTTCTTTGATTGGTCCTCATCCATTCAAACCAACTCCTAAACTGGTGCACTTTCTTGCCAACTCAGTCATTTTTGCACTAGCACTTTTAGACGTTTCACACACAAGCACTTGAATTTCTTTTATTTCCACACTTTCTTGTTTTATTTCTGCACTTTCTTCACTCATTACCAATATTCCATTATCCATTGCATGCCCTTCAGTCAACAATTGCCATTCAAACTCACCAGATTCTCTGCCTTCTATGTGATTTCTTTTTCCCAAATCAAATTTCAAACAGCACTGGTTACCTTTTCTAACAGTGGTGAAATATCTATCGGTGTAGCATGTTCTTTAAATACTGGACTGACCTCAGAATTACCTGGAAATTGTGGTGCAGTGGAGAATAACTGAAGTAAACACCCTTGCTGTTTTTCCTTCCTTTGATCCATCGCCTTTTCCTCACACTCACCTTCCCACTCTTTTTCTGAGCACTCATCTGTCTCTTGTAAGTCATTCACCCATATTTTAGGGTTCCAGTCAGATGCTGCTACTACGGCCCTAACTTTCACCATGGGCGGTTTTCTCTCCTTTTTCCCCTGCTTTCACTGTTTCCCACTTTAGCAGTGGGTGTTCTACATGCTAACACTTCACATTCCTCACACCAACTGTTACATCTTTCAAAACTTTCAAACAACTTTCAATTTTCAGTTTCATTTACTTTGCTATTTTCTTTCTCGTACTGATCTTCCTTATCTATAATAATAAAAGGCAAAGCCCTCACTGACTGACTGACTGACTCACTCACTGACTGACTGACTGACTGACTCATCACTAATTGTCCAACTTCCCGTGTAGGTGGAAGGCTGAAATTTGGCAGGCTCATTCCTTACAGCTTACTTACAAAAGTTAGGCAGGTTTCATTTCAAAATTATACGCGTAATGGTCATAACTGGAACCTCTTTTTTGTCCATATACTGTAATGGAAGGCAGCACGATGGCCGTAGGAGACTGAGTTGCGTGTCGCGTCATCACGCCTCCCACGTAATCACGTGAACTGACTGTGAACTCAGTACGTAGAAAAGAAGGAGGAGCCCCAAAGAGCGCTGAAGAAAACACTCATTACACAATTGACAAGGCAGCGAAACAATAAGAAGCGAGTGAGTGACGCATACAAGCATCTTCATAAGACACGAGGTATAAAAAAGCACGGTGTAAACCGTAAGTCTAAATTTACTTTATAGAAACGCTCCCGCTGCCGTTTGCAATACCATATTCGCGAGATACAAGTTTAATGAGAAGACACGAGGTATAAAAAAGCACGGTATAAACCTAACCTTAAATTAACTTTATAGAAACGCTCCCGCTGCCGTTTGCAATGCCATATTCGCGAGATACAAGTTTAATGAGAAGACACGAGGTATAAACGAGAGTTTGCATCACTTTGTAACAGAGTTAAAATTGCTGTAGCGAGAAACTTTTAACTGCCGGGTCTTAGCTAACATTAAATAAACCCGTGGACATCGCAACATCACACAAGAGAGCGGGTCACGTGAAGTGACTGAACGCAAAAGAGTGATCACTTCCATGAATCAAACCTGTTCAAAAAACACATTACACAATTGATAAAGTAGGAAAAGAATATGAAACAAAGCACGGTATAAACCGTAACTTCAAATTAAGTTTATAGAAACGCTGCCGTTTGCAATACCATATTCGCCCCTGCGAAGCGCGGTGATTTTGCTATATATATTAAACTATTTCAACCATTGTATGATCTGCTTCTCGCAACTGAAAGAGGGCACCGTGGCAGAAGTTAGCCGACTTGCTCACCAACCACAAGCGTTACCTGGTAGGTAACTACCCATACAATCAGATTGTGAATCAGACTACGAATGCCTGCAATGTAATTACCCCGATCTACATGCTGTCAAATGAACGAACCACACGCCGTAGCACAACGTTAGGGGCTTCGCCTCTACGTCCGAGGATCGATTCCAGTAAGGGAGTGCAGTGACTGTGTACTCCTAATGAGCCCACAATTACGGCGAAACACGTGTCGCATACTATGCATCTTCAAAGCACGGTGTAAACAGTAAGTTTAAATTGAGTTTATAGAAACGCTCCCGCTGCCGTTTGCAATACCATATTAGATGACTTTGTAACAGAGTTAAAATTGCTGGAGCGATACATTTTTAACTGCCGGGTCATGTCGCGTGTTCTTGGGTAGGTACACCAAAAAATGTATACATTTATGCATGTAATGGGCAAACAAAAAATGTACTATACCCGAAAGCACTACAGTAGTACTCAATGTATCTTTACTTCTTAAATGTTAATGTTTTACTGTTTAATAATTTATACGCTTCTTATATGTTATTCAGATTCTTTTATCAAAATACCAGTAACAGCGCACTGCACAATAACGTGGAGAGAATATACTTGACATGACCATTAATAGTATTTATCCTCTTTCTCTGTACGTTTACCATTCGTTTGCTCAGAGGTTGATGACCTTGCTGCTTAATGAGCAGCTCTTCACCCTAGCGTCCCGCTGCTTCTCTTCTTTCGTTGGCATCTTTTCCCGTTAAAACTGATTTTTTTTAAAACTTAGTATGTTTTCTTTAATTTTTCAGTTAAGCTGGCACTTAAGTCTTCAATCTGCCTCAAGAATGATTAGCAGAGGTGGTAGACAATGAAAACGTCAGCCGTACGCATCCGCCACGCACGCACTGGTGCGCGCAGCTGTGAGTTGACTCTACAATGAAATAAAATAAAGATAAAAACAGCAATAACTTGCAGCACCGCTATTCAATTACACTTGCCTAACGCCTCTCCTAAGGGGAAATACTGTGGGATCTGGGCATCCGTCAAAGCAGCAATCACAAGCCCGATTAGAAAGCGGGAAGCTGTGATTTGTCCTCTCCCTCCCATGTAACAATCGCAGCCCGTGTTGCAACGCACTATGTATGTATATGTATATATGTGTATGTGTGTGTATATGTATGTGTATATATATATATATATATATATATATATATATATATATATATATATATATATATATATATATATATATATATATATATATATATATTTGTTCATATGTGTGGGAAAGCGAATAGTAGACGTGACGTAGTATATGTGTACCAAATTTCAAGTCAATAGGTGAAACGGTTTGCGAGCTACAGGTGATTTAAAATCCTGGACAGACAAACGAATAGCCACGGTACCGTATTATAGAAGAACATTTTACTGTTTAATAATTTATATTTATATGCAATGTGCTTCTTATATATTACTTCATATTCTCATATGATAATGATGTTAATGTTGTTTATATTGATTTCTATGTTATTGTAAGTGCCCTTTATTTGTGGAAAAATAAATTTGGCAATTAAACTTATTTTATACATACATTTTATTTTTTTCTCTTGCACTCAGTGAGCGAATCCACTGGGTAATCAGCTATATATATATATATACATATAGATAGATATGTATGTATGTGTATATATATATATAGATAGATAGATATATGTGTATGTATGTAGATAGATATGTATGTATATGTATATATGTGTATATATATGTAGATATACAAATATGTATATGTATATATGTGTATATATATATGTAGATATACAAATAAGTATATGTATATATGTGTATATATATGTAGATATACAAATATGTATATGTATATATGTGTCTGTATGTGTATATATATGTTGATATATGTATATATATATGTGGATGTGTATATGTATATATATATATGTATATATGTTTATGTATATATATGTTTACATAACCTCTTTAACACACTACTTCTCCGCTGCGAAGCGCGGGTATTTTGCTAGTTACCAATAATTCAAGATAGTAAACCTCTTATAACAGCAGCTGTCATCCTAATACCAGATTTCTGTTTTCTTGCTTTCAATCCTTCCAGCTCCCTTCCATTTTGTGGCATGCTCAGCTCAGCATCTGCTTTCTCTACCTGCACTACAGGTTTCCATTTCCTAGCTTTAGCCTGCTTGCCCCTGCCACTCCACTGGAAGATGGCTGCTTTTAATATGAATTTAGACATTTCTGAGTCCACAATGCTACTCTAATACAATTTGCCAACTTCGTTATGGGTTGGCCTACTTTTGCCCCTGTAAGCAAACATACACGTACATACACAACGATCCTAAATGAATAAGTGCTGTATGAATGACATATAAATGTCCCACCACTCCGTAGCACTTTACCACTTAAGTGCCGTATGAATGATGCATGCATGTCCCGCCACACCCTAGCACTTTAACCACTTAAGTACTGTATGAACGACACATGCATGTCCCACCACTCTGTAGCACTTTAATTAGGGACTCACTACCACCAGCACTAACAAACATGCAGGTGTCCTCGTGACACACATGAAGTCTCTACAATTTTGTTGGTTATATTCCATTCAGCAACCAAACAATGTTTTACTTCCACGGCATTTGTACACTTGGTGCCCTAAAATTCACATACATACACACACATATACAGTCATATGAAAAAGTTTGGGAACCCCTCTCAGCATGCATAATAATTTACTCTACTTTTAACAAAAAAGATAACAGTGGTATATCTTTCATTTCCTAGGAACATCTGAGTACTGGGGTGTTTTCCAAACAAAGATATTGAGTGAAGCAGTATTTAGTTGTATGAAATTAAATCAAATGTGAAAAACTGGCTGTGCAAAAATGTGGGTCCCCTTGTAATTTTGCTGATTTGAATGCATGTAACTGCTCAATGCTGATTACTTGCAACACCAAATTGGTTGGATTAGCTCGTTAAGCCTTGAACTTCATAGACAATCATGAGAAAAAGTATTTAAGGTGGTTAATTGCAAGTTGGGCCTTCCCTTAGACTCTCCTCTGAAGAGTGACAGCATGGGATCCTCAAAGCAACTCTCAAAAGATCTGAAAACAAAGATTGTTCAGTATCATGGTTTAGGGGAAGGCTACAAAAAGCTATCTCAGAGGTTTAAACTGTCAGTTTCAACTGTAAGGAATGGAATCAGGAAATAGAAGGCCACAGGCACAGTTGCTGTTAAACCCAGGTCTGGCAGGCCAAGAAAAATACAGGAGTGGCATATGCGCAGGATTGTGAGAATGGTTACAGAAAACCCACAGATCACCTCCAAAGACCTGCAAGAACATCTTGCTGCAAATGGTGTATCTGTACATCGTTCTACAATTAAGCGCAATTTGCACAAAGAACATCTGTATGGCAGTGAAAGAAACAATATTCACTCACGGACAGTTATACATTGTGTTGTCACGATGCAAGTCCAAACACGGAATCAAAATTCAATACGGTATTAACGAAAAGTTAATTCAAAAAATTGTTTTACTGAAGTATTACAGTAAAAGTGTAAGTTTAAAAAGTATTTCCATGTTCAATGTTCCATTTCAAAGCCAAACAGAACGAAAACGTATACAGTAATCCCTCGCTACTTCGCGGTTCACTTTTCGCGGATTCACCACTTCGCGGGTTTTTAAATACAAGTGATTTGCCCGCCTATCGCGGAAGTTATGTTCCAGACCCATCAGCAACAGGAGAAAATCCGTGATATAGAAAGACCATATAAATAAACATTTTTATAGTTTAAGCCTTAAAATACCCATCCCACATGTAAACTTATAAAACACACTTTGTTAACACATATGATATGTGGATGTCGGGCTAAGGATATGAGTAACATCTCACTATTATAAAACATTTTAACTTCACGCAAGACAAGACAGTGAGACAGGAAAATTGGTGATATACAGGCTTTTAAATTATTGACACGCAGAGCGACAAGCAGCACAAAGCCAGCACAAAGTCCACTTCTCCTTAGCGTTCATTCAGCTCCCCACCCCCTTGACAATGCGAAGTGGCAGGAGCTTACTGCGCTTCCGGGGAGGGGGGGTTTGAGCGAAGGTGCGTTCAGCTCTCACACACCCACACACACACACACACACTCCTCGCGCAGAGCGACAAGCAGGCATTTTGGCAGAAGCTGCACAAAGTCCATTTCTGCTCAGCGTGAGTTCAGCTGCCCCCCTTCACAAAGCGAGTGCAGACACATCGACGTCTGATCGCTGCGTGCAGTGTGCAGTGTTGGTCTGAGGTGTTTAAGAATGTAGAAAGTGTTTAAGAGCATAGGAAGTGTTTATAAGAGCGTGGGAAAGGTTAACAAGAGAGTGAGAAAGGTTTATAAGAGTGTGGGAAGGGTTTATAAAGCCTTAAAATATGTATAAATAATAAAATAAATATAGGTCGCTACTTCGCGGATTTTCACCTATCGCAGGGGGCTCTGGAACGTAACCCCCGCGATAGGTGAGGGATTACTGTAATGCAATGAATACCTCTAACGCAACATGAAACATAATTTTCTTTCAATTTATTACGTTTTACTATTTTTTACTATGGTTAATTACTCACTGTAATGTAAAATAGTTAGTTCTATTATGCATATGTAAAAATTCCCATGAAATTAAAAATCTGTTTAAATTGTACATATGCATCCCCATATGCGAGCGCCAGATCCGCGAAAGTTGGTAGCGCGTAGCACCTGCCCGGGGGTTGGTGAGCGAAGCAAGCAGGGGGTAAAGCCCCCTAGTTATTATTATTAGTAGTAATGCCACTATCAGCTGGAAGAAAGTTCTATGGTCTGAAGCAGACCAAAATTAAGCTTTTTGGGCATCACAAAGCTAATGCCAATGTGGCATTAGCAAAACACCCCATTACCCTAATGGTGTGACTGCATCATGATGTAGGGATGCTTCACCGTATCAGGCCCTGCGAGGCTTGTGAAGGCAGAGGGTAAAATGAATGCTGCAAAATACTGAAAATCCTGGAGGAAAACATGGTAACATCTTCAAGAAACCTGTAGGTTGGGAGAAGATTTGTTTATCAGCAAGATGACTCCAAGCATAAAGCCAAAGTTATAATGGCACAAAAACAATATTAATATCCTGAAATGGCTGACTCAGAGTCCAGATCGCAATCTAACTCAGTATTTGTGGCTGGGCTTGAAAAAGACTGTTCAATCATGATTGCCAACAAAAGCAAGCTGTATTGCAATATGAGTGCATTACAGTGCTCAGATTACTTTGGGACTCAGAGACACTGCTGCAAAATACATTTTAATGTTGGCAAAAATATGTTATGCTTTACGCCATGTGAAAAATGGATGTAGCACCTTGTCAGTCAGTTTGTGTCTCCTAGTACAGCCGGCATGATAGAGTTTGGCTGAGATATTCCTTACCTGTCGGCCAGTTCCCTGGGAAGTGACAATAAGAAGCCAATATAAACTGATGAAAAAAAAAAGTTCTTAAGTGCAAATACACAGCAAAGGACTTCTTAAAGGAATTAAGATAGAGTTTGTACATCATATAATAATAATAATAATAATAACAATAATAATAATAATAATAATAATAATTCATTACATTTATATAGCGCTTTCTCAGTACTAATCACTTTTGAGATTGTCGCATCAATGCACATTATAATAACAACTAAGTGATATGCATTATTACTCATGTGAATTGTCCTTTACCTGGCTTGGCTGCATTTCCGTGCTTGATCAAGGATGTTGTCATTTTCCATTTCCTCTGAAATGTTGCATACGCTTTGGTCAGATTTGCCATAAATATCAGTATGTTCTCCTGTTAAGTTTTCTTGACAGGAGAACATTCCATACAAGCAAGTCAAGTTTAACAAAACTAGGTTCAAAACAAATTGACCCCCACCCATGAGAAAGAGAGCTAGGTCAGCAGAGTAAAACTTTAATAATAGTAAAAATATGTAGATAAATAAATGTATTCAAATAAATAGAACAAAAAAAAAAAGAAAATCAGAGGGGAGAGAATCTGCTTCATCAATGCTTTAAATACTTATTCTAAAATTTTATTGATCAGATCCTGCCAGGTTTTGAAAAAGTTTTGTACAGATCATCTAAGTGAGAATTTTATTTTTTCCAATTTTGAATAATATAGTATATAATATCAGTTACCCACTGACTAAAAAGAGGTGAGTTAGAATTCTTCCAGTTGAGCAAAATAAGCCTACGTGCCAACAGTGAAGTAAAGGCAATTACAGTTTGTTTGTCCTTCTCCACTTTAAGCCCATCTGGAAGTACACCAAACACTGCTGTTAATGGGTTAGGAGGGATTGTGACACCAAGGATGTCTGATAGGCATTTAAAGATTTTATTCCAGAATGTTAATTTGGTGCAGGCCCAAAACATGTGGCCTAATGAGGCTGGAGCTTGATTGCAACGTTCACAGGTTGGATCTTGCCCTGGAAACATTTTGGACAATTTTAAATTAGACAGATGTGCTCGATATATAACTTTAAGTTGAATAATTGTATGCTTTGCGCATATGGAGCTTGAGTGAATTCTGTGCATTGCTGACTTCCATTCCTTTTCTGATATGTTGAGTGAGAGATCCTTTTCCCACTGTACTCTGGGATCTTTGAAAGGAAGGGACTTTAAAATGTTTTTATATATTATGGAAATGCTGTCTGAGTCCTCAAGACTGATCAATATTTCTTCTGGAATAGAGGTAAGTAGGAGGTGTGGGAAATTGGGTAGGTTTTGTTTGACAAAGTTTCTAATTTAAAGGTAGTGAAAGAAATGTATTGCTGGAAATTTAAATTTGGAGTGTAATTATTCATAGGATGCAAAGACTTTGACTATATACAGATCTCTAAGTGATTTAATCCCAAATGTTTTCCAGATATTAAAAACTTAGTATGTTTGAGAGGGTGGAAAAAGGTGGTTCGCATGCAGAGGTGCCACAGATAAAAGCTTCTTTATCTTAAAATGCTTCCTACATTGGTTCCATATTCTGAGTGAGTGAAGCACAATTGGGTTGTTAGTATTTTGGCGATGACTTGTACTTACTGGGGTACAAAGCAAGGAATATAAAGAAGTACTGCAGGATTTTATTTCTATTGCAGACCAAGACTGTGTCTGTACATCTATTTGTGTCAATGTCCAGGTTTTTATAGCTTGTATATTCACCGGCCAGTAATAAAACTGAAAGTTAGGTAAAGCCATGTCACCTTCTTCCTTAGGTCATTGTAAGGTTGCCCTTTAGTTACGTGGATGTTTTGAATTCCAAATAAATGAGGTTATTGTTGAATCTAATTTAGTAGTATCTGTTCTTATCAGTTTAATTTCTTAAAAAATGATTTATTGATGCAAATTGGAATGTTTTGAAATAGAAAGAAAAGATTAGGAAGGATATTCATCTTGACAGTGTTAATTCTTAGATCTAAAGTGAGATGAAGGGTTGATCATCTATGCAAGTCTTGCTTAATTTTTTCCATGTAGACAGCAAAATTTTGTTGATAAAGATCTTTACGTTTACTTGTGATGTTTACCCCTAGGTATTTAAACTGATCTGCGATGATAAAAGGGAAGGTGTCCAATCTAATATTGTGTGCTTGAGAATTCACTTGAAAGAGCACACTTTTAGTCAAATTAATTATGAGACCAGAAATCTTTTGAAATTCTGTTAATGCTGTTAGGACTGAAGGCACAGTATTTTGTGGATCAGATATATACAGTACCATATCATCTGCATATAGAGAAATTTTCTGTTCAAGTCCTTCTCTGATAATCCCCTTTATCTCATAAGCATTTCGATAGTGAGCTGCCAGTGGCTCAATGGTGATTGCGAACAGAAGTGGTGACATGGGATATCCTATTCTAGTACCACATTCTAGTTTGAAGTAGTCTGAGTTAATGTTGTTAATACAAACTGAAGCTTCTGGACAGTAGTTTGATCCATGCACAGATGTTCGGGCCAAACCCAAATTTCTCCAATATGGAGAATATGGAAGATTGGAAACTAAGTGTCAGCTTTTAATAAATCCAGTTTGGTCTTGTGACATTACCGAAGGAAGCACTTTCTCAATCCTTCTAGCCAGGTCTTTGGAGAGTATCTTTACACCATAATTCAAAAGTGAGACTTGTCTGTACGATGCTGTCAAGTTTTCTTATATAAATCCTGACGTTTATGTGAGAAGTAACCTCTGCACATTTCGAGCCTCTATTTGAGCTACGCAAGCTTTATATATGAGACCTCACATCCTGTTGTTGCAGCATTAGGTGGAAAGCACCAACCAGTTCTGGATTGGGCACAAGTCGTTCCCAAGGTAAAGCCACATACTGACCTATGAACATTCGCACAAGGCCAATTTGGATATCCCATTGAATCTAACAAGTTCTGCTTTATGGTGTAGGGGGATATTCAAAGCACCCATACAAGACCCAAAAAGACATTGGGTGAACATATGAAATCCATAAACTAGGTACCCATGTCTGTGCCTTAAATATATGTACCCACAAGTTAACAGCTCAAACAAGTTTTTGTTTTTCCCTTAAAATACCTACTGTATATTACAATTTATCTGTCATACCATTTTATTAAAATCTAATTTAGGATTTAATTTTTTAATATTTCACATGAAACATTACTTCAAGTTTATAAACTGTCATCACTGCACTGTTGTCACCATTGTTTATACGATCAACAAATACCCACCAAGGTGTCTCCTGGGATTGTTGCACAACTTCATTTCAATTACTTTCCTTAACTTTCTAAAGGTTACGCAATTTATACTATAAACTTCTTTCATGTAATCCCACATTTAAACATATATATATTTTATGACACAGTCTGTAGTTTTCATACTTAAAATGCTTGTTTCATTTCCCTGGAATAACAGCTGAAACTGTTCTTCATCTGCCTCCTACAGCTACAACTCATATTATGTAAATGTATCTTTTTGTTTAGAGGCACTTGCTACCCAGGCAAAAATGTATTCTAAATCCAACAACACTACTTTTATTAAAAAAAAATCTTTGTTGAGTGTGCTGGACTAATTTGTTTATTAAACCCAACACATATAAAAGCTCTCAAATCAGAATTCTCTTTCAGCTCAGTGTGCTTTAATTTTGTGAAATAAAGCAGCTCTCATTGTAATTAAGCAATGAATTTGTTACAGCCTTTCTAAACTGCACTAACCCATCTTCAATACGCTTAATTAATTCAGTAAGCCAAATAGTGCCTTTTAAATATCATTGGACAGACTCATTTCAGATAAATAATA
Source organism: Erpetoichthys calabaricus (assembly GCF_900747795.2). Classification (NCBI taxonomy): domain Eukaryota; kingdom Metazoa; phylum Chordata; class Cladistia; order Polypteriformes; family Polypteridae; genus Erpetoichthys; species Erpetoichthys calabaricus. The sequence continues at coordinate 60,907,354 of NC_041406.2, read as the reverse complement.
AGCATAATAAAAGTATGAGATAAATAATCTTAAAATAAGTGGTTAAATGCTAGGATGACACTGAGGATGTCAATTTCAAGCTAGTCCAATACATTACCACACTAACTTCTTCGAGGCTATTCAAGACTTTTCAGATACAAATATCCTCATCAGAATGTAACATTGAGATACTGGGAAAAAAAACACCAAACTGACAAAGATGCAGAAAACACTGAAGCACAAGGTGCCAGCAATTCTCCCAGAACTGACCAGAGATTGGTGGCCTCTGGTAATTAACAAAAAAAACAAAAAAATTTTCTCTTATACTCCAGAGACTAAGGGTTGAGTTCAAACTGTATTTTGACAAAGAAGATAGGCATGGACTGAGGATGGCCCATATATGTCTCAGCTCGGGGCTATGCTGTAGGAGTAATGAACAGCATTGACTGAGCGATTGCTGCAATTGAGTCAGGCCATGCCTTGTCAACGAAGCTCCATGAGGAAAATACAAAATGATCAAAATGCATCATTTCTAAGTAAATCAACTCCTGTCAACTGTTTGTCAAGCAAGGTGGCAAGCAAAGAGCTGCTAGAACTGTGAAATGGTATAAAGCCTATGACAGTGAACACTTTAAAAAGAAATGCAATTTTCTGACTGGTTCTTAAAGATTTGAAATACCATTCCTAAATTGGGAAGCACAGGTCTCCATCCTTAAGGCATATTGGTAAGATTTTTTTTTTATTTATAAAAAAAAAGTCATTTAAAGAAATGACAATGCCTCACATTATTGCAATTATCTGACAGCTGGTAAATGTCTGTAACTATGCTAGAGGTAGCAGCAGTGCTGCTTTCTTGTGACATTTAATTAAATAAAAAAATGTTAGCTTTTCACCTCAATGCAAACACTGTTAAGCATATGAACGAGGGCTGTGGAGTCGTGAAAAGAACTGTCCGACTCTGATTCCATAAAGTTTAAAAAATACAACTTTGATTCCAACTTTAGTACATGCCAAGTTTATAACAATGGTTTTACAGGAGATATTATTATTCAAATTAGTTGGGAATTATACTATTGTAAATCACAATGCACACCCTCACCTCATATGGAATTTGGGGAAATGAATGCCCTACCTAATAAAAATGTGTATTTTTGGTATGCAGCGGGACTCAGTGTAGTTATTGGCGCAGGACTTTTTAACTTATATACGGGTATGAACCGACGGTTAGCATGACAAATGCGGGATGATGCCTATAAAGTGTGCTAAAAAAAAATAGAAACAAAAAATTCTTGTTTACATTTTAAAAATCTAATCACAACATTGTTTTTTCTGAGCATCAGATATTCAGAGCATATGGATCAAACAGATGTACAAAGAGCCGTCAAAACAGGCCATTATTACACAATAAAAAAACAAAGAAGTCAGACATCTAGAGCAGATCTCCACTGGTTTTCATTACAGATGAAAGTATCTGACCTTTCTGAGTCATGTTAATACTCGCTGGCCAAACCAAATTGTGACTCACAGAGAAACAAAATGTGCATTAAACAAGAAAAAAAATAGTGAATCATGTTGAACTTGCACGTGAACACATTCTTCCTCATGGTTTTGTACCTGATAACAACTTTGTGCAGATAGATCAATACTACATTGACAAGGCTGATTTGACAACTGCATGTGAATACTGCTTCTAAACGCAGTGCACATCAAAGTACATCCAGGAACATTTTGTTTTTTCTCATTTAATTCTGAGCAGCTTCAAAGTGTAGATGTCACCTTATAAGGGACACTGTGGTAAGTGTAATAAATGTCATCCAGCCTTAAGTAAATAAAAAAAACAGAACTTGCCATTGCAAGCCAAAACAGAGCTTGAAGTAAATGAAAATATATGTTCTTGTCAAAAGTGCATTCCTATATTGTGAATCTTAACTTTGTAGTGGTTAACTCAAAATAAAATCTCAATAATTAATGTGCCTTCACATACCAAAATGCCATACCTCTTGCCATTTTTTCAGCAATCTGTCTAAAGCAGCCAGTCACCAGAGCACATTAGTAAACAATGCAGCAGACAAGAGCAGAGTATCAGTGGGAACATGGTTTAAAACCAGCCCCTCACAATGCTGTAATGTGTATATAACACACGTAACTGTACACCTTGGAGTTGCACTGGCACGCATGTATTGCTTGTGCTGTGTAGCTTAAATCTTGAAGCACCCCAGTGCAGGCTTTGCAGCCAAGCTTTGTGGGTGCCAGCATTTATACGTTAAACTTTACCAACATTATATGTGAAGTATCACTGTGTTAGCCATTAAAAAAACAGACAGATGTCACAGCTGGAGCATTTGTTCTTACCCAGAACACTTTTCCATCAAGAGCACTTTTACACTCTGGTATTGCAGTCAGAGTGGAAAAAAAACCAATGCAACTCCTCAACTCCACTAAAAAATAGCCGATCCATGACTCCAACTCCTACTCCACAGCATTGATAAGAGCAAAACAATGCTGCACATGTGCTCTCTGACACACTCACACTCACACTCACACTGAGTTCTTTCAGTCAACAAATTATTCAGCAGAAGTGTGTCAATGGGGCTCCTTTATACCAAAAGGAATAAGTCTCTATAATTTCTCACTGGGACTGTGACTGCCAAGTCAGACATTTTCTCTCTTTTTAATTTTCAACCTCTTTAGTCATTCTGGTGTGTGTTCAGACCATATTGTTTGTGTATATACAGTATATTTATTTGTTTATTTATTGATGTTTTTATCTCTTTGAAGAGCTTCTGTAAAAAGCCAAATTTCCCCCTAGGGACAAATAAAGTTCTATCTAATCTAATCTAAACTGATCTACTGTGCAGGTTATCTCACCCTTGAAATTAGAGGGGTCATAAAATTTAGTTTATTGATTTGCTTTTGTATGATAGGCATTGGATGTTATGGTGATGCAGTGTTCAGTGCTTCTGCCTCACAGATCCAACATTCCTTGTATGTTGTTTAGCTAGAGTTTGCAAATTCTCCTCATGTCATGATTTTTTTTCTTAAGGTGCATTAGTTTTCCGTTAATGGATAAAAATGTGAGTGTTATGTTAATTCTAAAATGACCCATCTGAGTAGAAATGTGCGCATGAGTAGACCTTGTGATGGGCTTGGTGTCCCATTCATAGTTAGAACATTAGAACAATCTAGACGAGAACAGGCTATTCTGCAGAGCAAAACTCGCCAGTCCTATCCATGCAATTCTTCAAAATCAAGTCTAGTTCTGAAGACCCCTACAGTCCTACTGTTTACCATAATACTTATTAACTTATTCCATGTGTCTATGGCTGTCTGTGAAAAACATCCTAATGTTTGTGCAAAATTTACCCTTAACAAGTTTCTAACTGTGTCCCTGTGTTCTTGATGAACTAATTTTAAAACAACAGTTTCAATCCACTGAACTAATTCTCTTCATAATTGTAAACACTTCAATCATGTCTCCTCTTACTCATGTTTTGCTTAAACTGCAAAGGCTCAGCTCTTTTAATCTTTTCTCGTAACTAATCTCCTGTTGCTCTGGAATCAGCCTAGTTGCTCTTCTTGGTTTCTTTCCTGTGTTCAGTGGGGCTAGAATAGGCACTGCCCCACCAGATACCCCAAACTGCATTGTAATGTTAATGTTGTCAGGAGTTTAACACTAGGATTACCAGAGCCTACGAAAAAACTCGTATATCCGGCCCACCTTAAATCGCTTCTTAAAGGCACTAGGATATTTTTTCACATCACTAGATAGCAATATTCTATTTCATGTACATTAATCCCACAAAACATAAATGTGAGGAAGATGTAAGATTATCAGATATTAGTCGAGAAAACCTTTTATTAGAAGTACTACATTCCTGAAAATTAAGAACAGAGAAAGAAACCTTTTCTAATTTATTGTGACAGACCTTTAATAGTGTAGTGGTTATTACTGTTGCTTCACTGATAAAGAGTCCCAGATTCACATCCTTGCTAAATATCTGTCTGCATAGTCTTTACATTTTCTGCATGTACAACGAACCCCTTTAAATATTTTAGAAATATACAGATTAGGGTAATTAGTTATTATAAATTGATCTAGTATTAGTGATTGTGTCCAGTGATAAATTAGCATCCCATTCAAAACAGCTCTTTGCCAGGGTACGCCTGACGTGACCCTGTACTCGAAGAAATAGATTCAGAAAATCAATGACTTAATGAAAATGTTGGGAATACACATGTTTGCTTGGTTTTGATTTTTTTTCTTATTAGACATGTAGCCTTACAGTATTCTTTATTCATTAATTAGGCCTTGTAACAGTTAAGTTAGGCATTTCCTGTTATTTGTTCTATTTTGTTTCTCCATCATACGGTCTGCCTGTTGTAAAGAAATTCATTTATTTATCAAAATGTATATTTTTTGTCACTGACTTATACTGTAAATATACACAACATACAGATGTTAGTAACAGCACATATTCTAATAATTGACCATCATTTACTTCTGATAAGAGCACTTCAGATTCTGCTCAAAGAACACACTTTTTCATGTATTTTCAACAATAGTTCATAGCTGAGATAAGCCTTACACATCCCAACAGTCTCTTGTCACAAGGGAGAAGGATTGAGCTATGAATAACAAAGCTGAAGCGTACTTTGCTGTATTACTGTGGATGCATAAGAGAAACCTATACTATAGAGAAATTCAGAATTCTCTGTTAGTAAACAAGAAATCAAATGGTTGATAACCTGCATCTTCTGGGCCATCTGGTGAGTAAAATAAACTAAATAGCCCCAGTGTACAGCAAGCCTTGAGAAATGCAATCTAAGAACAGTTAAAATTGATATTTTGATAAAATGTCCATATATCATTTTGAAATTACATTTAAATTGATTAAAACAGGGACAGAATTTAGACATTACATCAAGCCTGCATTTTTTGTCTTGCTGAATTTTGTTTCATTTCATGCATAAAATTACAAAACACATTATTTTATATAGCAACTTTCTATAGCGAACACTATTTCAAATTTTTTACACGTGTTAAGTATGTGCTATATTTATTCCAATTTTCAAGACACAACACCTGAAATGAGTTATGTCAAAAGCACAAACCAGTAAAAGAAACATACACCTGCATTCTGCACAGTACTCTACCTTTTGGTAGCTCCACAGTGGCTATTGCTCCAGCTTCACCTTGCATGACAGTGTTGTTGAATACATTGACTATGTGAAATTGCTTCATAAATGACTGTTCAAGTTCTTCTTCCAAATTTTCAAAATAATCAAACCTATAACAAAGAAGAAAATAATATAACAATAACAAATTTTACATATTGCAAAACATATTGAAATTTACACAATATCAAATTAAATCCCTAATTGTTCATTATGGTGAAGTCAACTCATTTGAAGTGGTGAGAAGTTGCTTGGCATGACAGCCAATAGTCAGTTCTACACTGTTTATAAGTGGGGATGAATAAGAAAAGAAGCTGTGCGGGATGGCTGAATTCTTTAATTATACTGTTTGTCTTTCAGCACGTGCTCCTAACCTCTGTCTTTCTAAGGCAGTGAGCGTTATATACTGTACATCCTGTATAGAATGCAGCTGGGTGCCAGTAATATTCTGTGCCGCATTTACCACCTTCTGCAATGCCAATCTTGACCTGAGTAGGTGCATCACCAGGATATGATGGAGCTTGTGAGGATGGACGCAACTGTACACCTATAGAGGTTTATGATGACACACGGAGAAATGGTACCTATCCTCAGATCTGAGGAAGCAGAGATACAGGTGAGCCTTTCTGACCAAAGATGAAATGTGCTGTGCTCACTTCAATTCATCAGTTATGGTCACTACAATTGTTACTCTCAACAGCATTCCTTCCGATGTAGATGTCAGTGTGTTCTGGCTTCTGCTTTCTTAAGTCTATGACCAGCTCCTTGGTTTTGCTGACATTAAACTTGAGATTACTGTCCCAGTACCACTTAGTCTTATGTTAAACCACGTTTTGGTAAGCTGTCTCATTGTGAGCGTTCAAGCCTATAATGGTGGTGTCATTAGCAACTTTAACGATGAGTTGGAGCCGTGTCCGGTCACACAGTTATAGCTAAACAAGGAGAACAGAATGGGGCTCAGCACACTACCATGTGGGGTACTCTTGTTGAAGGTCAGCATGGAGGATGTGATGTTGCCAGTCTGAAGCCTGTGGGTTAGGAAGGAAAAAATCCATTTGCAAGGGTGATGCTGTCCTAAACAGAGGAGTTTGTTCAGCTGTGTTGGTATACCACTGCTATCTGTTGAGCTGTAATCTTTAAACAGGCGTTATGAAGTACAAGGGATATGGAATCCTCAGTGGATGGGTTGTGTATAATAATCATAGCAACACACTAACTTCTTATTGAGCCCTGAGAAAAAATAGAAGTTTAAACTCAGCATACTTATGTATGATTAAAAGTGTAACTCATATAATGGGCCACTTATGCCAAATTCTATTTCAAAATTTACTTTTGTCTGTTTTAAATTAGTTTTCCAGTGATTACCAATAAGAGTTACAAGGTAAATTCAATGAGAAAATATGACAAGAAAAGCAATCTAAAAATAATTCAAACATGATGAAGTTAAGAAGGACAAATACTAAAAAAGCAAAAAAAAAAAGTAAAAAAAAATACAAAATACAAAGCAGTGCAGACATACAGTATAAAAATATAAAAGTTATACATTAAAGTAATGTGCATGCATTAATACAGAGAAATGTATTTTTAAGTAGAACTTTAACTACTGAAAGAATCAATACTATCAAATTAAATTCCAGAAGGTAACAACAACAATATTTATTTATATAGCACATTTTCATCCAAATAATGTAGCTCAAAGTGCTTTACATGATGAAGAAAGAGAAAAAAAGACAAAACAAGAATTAAAATAAGAGAAGACTAATTAACATACAGTAGAATAAAAGTAAGGTCCGATGGCCAGGAAGGACAGTAAAAAACAAAAAAAAAACTCCAGACGGCTGGAGAAAAAAAATAAAATCTGCAGGGGTTCCAGACCATGAGACCACCCAGCCCCCTCTAGGCATTCTACCTAAAATAAATGACATCAATCAGTCCTCATTGTATTCAGGGTTCTCACCCTGAACCAACCTTCATAACATTCTGTAACCCCAGTTGGAGGGCAGAGCCTATGTTGGCAGCTCTGTGGGCCAAGACTGAAATTAGCACTAGACAAGGAGCCAGCCCATCTCTAATTAAAGGAACACTTCACAAAGAAATGATTTTTTTATGTTACTTACCCCATTTACCCCATGTAGTTTGTAGTGAAGGCCTAGAAAAAGACAGGACTCTTGACCAACAAATGAGGGGGAGAGGCAGGTATTCAATTCAAAAAGTGACTCCCATGAGGCCTTTAGTTTCTTATTTATGACTTGCTCTGTTCATTCCAAAAGTAACTAACAATATTTTATAAAAAAAAAGCATGCATATTGCACATTCTAAGAATAGGACTGAATAACTGACATGTGGATGATGTGACACAGGTACCGTGAGATTTGTTTTTCTTTTTTCATGGACATTTTTTGCATTGTTTAACTTTGTCTAGCGTTGCTCACTATATGGCTAATTATTTTATTATAAATAAAGGAGATGCTGTCAAATGTTGCATTTCTGATGTACTATATATCTGTAAGCAATGAATGTACCAATTATTTTTGTAATTCATACTTCAGGCACAGTACTCTAGCACTGGAGAACTGACTAGGAATCAAAACCTGTCAAGTCAAGACCAGCTGGACATGTAGGGTTTATTGTCCATTATGTTTAATACTGCACATTCTTACTTTGATCCTTCCTTTTTTAAAATATTTTGCCACTTGCTGTATTTTAGGGTGTCTCACAGATTTGCTGCCTGTCACATTATCCCACTTACAACATAGAAGGAAATGGAGGATATTGTGCTATTAAAATACAAAATCCAGGAAAAATTTGGGGGGAAATTCTCATGATCACAGTAGTACGAGAGATCTGCACTAATCCATAAACGTTAAAATCTTTTCTTACCATTGTGCTTGCCAAGCAAGAAATCTGAATGTTGGAAAGAGCAACCATCCCATTTCTGCTAGTCTTCCTCGTCGATCAATGCCGAAGAAGAAACCAGAAGAAGATACATTTTGAAAGGACACATTCACTCTTTTGTGTGTCCTATAAGCAAAATAAAACAAATAAAACACTAAATAATCACACTTAGCATAGCTTACTGGAAAGCTATTTTTTTAATTCATAACTAATATTACATACTAATATTATACTAAATATACTAAAAATATAAGATATATGGTAATATCAGGATTTACTGTATGTTGCAACAATAAGCACAGTAATTCAAAATAATATTTTTTTCAGAGCTGCGCATTTCAGGTAAAAAAAAAGTTATTTACCAGTTTTATCTGAAAAAATACAACACAACTTTCAATGTGGAAATATATCAATGTAAGACAAATGAACCATTGTACAGAATTAAATGATAAAAAGGGACGAACTAGAAAATCTATCCTTTATCAGAGCTATGCGCAAATAACAAATTTGGAACAAGAGACTTTTGTATCATATGTTTCACTTAGGGAACTCCAATCATTCCAATTAAAATAATGTGAAAACATCAAACATCATGAATGATATAAAATAACATACTCAATTTTTGGAATTTGTGGGAAGAAATCAAAATACTTGGTCAAATAGGCTTAGAAAGAACAAGCAAACTCTAAGAAGATAGTGGGCCAGAAATTAAACCCATGTCCTCAGAGCCATGATGTACCACCCAACCAGATCTACAAGAGCAACATGGCTGTCCACTTCAAATTCAGGATATAAACCATTTTTGGCTGAAGTTAATGACTCTAAAGTGACCCAAAGTGAGAGTTCCCTGCAATAGAGTGGCATCCTATCCTACTTTGTTTCTTCTTTAGCTCTAAAGGTGTGAGGCCTGGCTTTCTGTTTAATTGAAATTCTGAATTCTGAAAAAGGACATTTGCTCCAATTTTTTATTTTTTTCACAAACAGCTCATTAACCACTTAATACTGTTTAATGATGTTAAATGTTTATACATTATAAATTTTGTGCTATCTATTGTGATTCATCTGCTTGATGCAAAAGATTTGTGTTAAAAATACCTTAAGAGCAATATTTTTGGATCATACCCATTTTAAAAGAAATCATACAAACATATTTATTAATTCATGAATTAATCTTTCAATATTGACAAAGTAAGTGCCTGAACAAATTATTTCAGCATTTCCAGCAAGCAAAGTGTGATGTTATCTTTTTAAATGTAGAATTTGTAAAATTCATTAAAGACTTACAGTAATAGACATTTCTGTTAGGTAACAACTTATGGAAAGGGTATCATCCAATTTTTGTGGGTTACTGAAGCAATTTTACACATGACATAAAAAATAATGCTGAAAAGTTAATGTTTCATCATGTGTCTGCTCTTGTTATGATATTGATATAAATGTTCAAAATGACTGAGTAAATGTTTTAAACATTTAGTCATAAAAAGCAAAAATGAAGCCAAGTGTAAAAAGTGTGTTTACTGAGTGTATACACACTGTCTCTGGTCTACTGCCCAATATTTCAAGCAACATCGTCAACATCTAACACACCATTAAGGTTTTTATGATTGAAATAATGAAATGCAGTGTGTTATTTTTAAATTGTATTTGATTTTTCATATTTTACTTTCATATATGCTGTTTAAAAATGTATAAACAGGCAGTGACATAGTTTAATTCATTGGTGGTCATTCAAAATAAGAATGACACGCATCAAGGTGTGACCTTAAGTGGTTGAGGAATCCGCTCCTTATATCTTGGGACAGGTTATGCCACTTATTTGAAATGTCTGCGAGTGTAGGTTTTTGTTCTCCTTCTCTGACCATCTTTTGTCTGACTCATCAGAAATGCGGTCAGCCTGCCATGAAAGCTGTCCCATGATTATGGTCTCCTAGCTAGAAATTTTAATCCAGCATTTTTTCAGTTGGGATTTGTGGGTGTTATTGAACAGGTTTCTATGGACAACATAGATTTTCTAGCAATGGCCCAGCCGAAGTAGAGGAAGTGAACAATCAGATAGAATGACAATCCAGTAAAGTTGGTCCTGCAGGCCTCAATTTTGGTTTTCTTTGACTTGGCATGATTTTTAAATTGATGTGTTTATATTGACTTCCTTGACCATCTTTATGTAAAATAGAAATGTCAATCTGTCAGGGAAAGCAAACCAGTGGCTTGCAAGAAGAAGAGGGCATGCCTGTCTATATTAAGCATGCATACCTTCTGTGTAGTCAGACGTGTTTTTCTTAAGTTCCCTGGTTCTACATATGCAGGTTTGGTTAGCTTACAGCCTCAAACTGAGAAGGTATGATTGAGTGGGGGTGTTTGTGTAAATGTTCCTTGTGAAAGATTGGCTTCTCATGCAAAGACGGTTGCTAAATTCTAGTAATTTCTGCTGGGATGACCTGAAAATGTGAGAAAGTGGCAGGACAGCGGATTAAATAAATTCATTTTTTCAATTTGCCTTGCTATCTAGGTAACATTTTCCTGTAAATATTTATAGTTTAGGTCTTCTCCCAGATTTCTTGCTTTTCAATAAACTCCACTGTGCCTCTTTGATATTTATTTCTGTGAAGATTATCAAATGTAGTATCTGCTATGTGTCGATGCATTGCATAATAACAATTTATTTTTTCAGACTGTGAAAATAGCACTTAACCAATAAATGTGAAATTTTCTGGAAAGGTATAATTAGTTTGAATTTGTACAGATGCTTTGATAGAGATGTCTTTTTAAATTTAAAATTATAATTATTTTACACTATATACATGGAATCAAGCCAAACACATTAGATGTAATTAACTCATTTATATTTTCTGGTGTAAACAATTGTAGAACTAACAGCTGTTGATTAGGTTCAGCAGGTTTTATTCTTTTAAAACATATTCCATGTTGAAGAGCTGATCTTAAAACAGTTTAACCCATGTAAATTTCCAGTCTGTTTAGTTTCAGGCCCTTTTGTGAATACAATCAGCATCCCCATTGAAAAAAACAAATTGTACATTTGGAGAAATTTCAGGTTGTTTAATTGCTTATTGAACATCAGCTGTGACCACAGCTAACACTGAAAATGTTAAACTACCTTTAGTAGTCTTCATTAAAATTGTAATTTACATCTAAATCAACAGTTGCCCTCTATCTCTTTAAACACTTCAGTGATATCGGTATAGACACAAGATGATATCACAGATCTTTTAAGATATCGCAGATATTTTATTTTACAAACCATTGTTCAACTTCTGGCAAATATGCAGAACATAAATAAGAAAACTTTTAACCTTCATACTTAAAACAGGAACTATGTTGAACTATGTCTTCTATGTATTATGTTGTTAGTGTCTCATAAAATCATCAACAAGGAGAGTCTACATTTTTGTCTTGTGATGAGAGACAGAATTAACATACCACTGCTTCTCTGGATTGAGAGGAGCCAGTTGAGGTGGTTTGGGTTTATACTTACAATACACTTTGGTGCCTCCCTGGGAGGTGTACAGTAAATTTAATAATATGGGGTTTCTGGTGCTGCTGGAACCACACTGAATTGGCATTCCTGGACAGTTATTTAGTAATCAACATTAAAGTCACTCTCTGACATCATAAAACATGAACTGAATGAAAAGACACAATAAAATTCACATTTCATGTTTGGAGTTTAAAAAAAAAGTTATTATTTAAAGTCCTTAGGCAAGCAGATATGTTTGAAGAATGGGACATTCTATGCCTTTCTGCATATAATCCCTGCTTTATATTAGGAAGATTTGTTATAGGTGAATCAGTGGCCATTACCAACAACTTTGATGTTGTTAGAAGAACAGCAGATGCTTTATAATATCAGATCATCCAGGTGGGTTTGGTGCTGTAGATTAGATAGTAGCAAGCATAGAGCCCCTAGAAGAAGAGGCAGGGACAGAAATAGCACATGCTGGAGAGAATAAACCTCTCTCTGTCTGGTGGAGTCTGGTGGACCATAGAAAGAGCTGGAAAAAGTTACTGAAGATAGGGTGGAGAGGACACGAATGTAAAAAAATCAAATTAACAAGGAGAGTAAATGCTGACTCAACACAGTCAACCATCTATAACCTTATTCTATTTTTTCCCTTATGTGATTTTAAAATTAATGGAACCTGCATACTCCAAGGTATATTTCTAGTATTTTTTTAAGTTCACAAATGATAAAGTACTAGCCATGTTACCTGTCAAAGGCAGGCAATAAAATAAAATTTAAAAAAATTAAAAACACCTTCAGTATCCTCATATATCAGAACCTCTCTTGACCAGCACTCCCTCTCTCGAGCATGTCCCTGTAAAGCCTGCTTCTCAAACTCTGTCATTTTGAGGAACCTTTATCCTGCTGTCTTTAAAGGGGGCTTTCAGCATTCCTCCTATGGCTTTACTCCTTCTCTTGTGTCTCACACTTGCATTTCCTCTTTTGATCACATCACCAAAGCCAAACAGACCAATCACACTGCTTGTAGAGACTGGACACACACACACACACGCACACACACACACACGCACGCACACACACACGCACGCACACACACACACACACGCACACACACACACCTTAGTATCTTATTATATACTTCATATGGCCACATATTAAGACATTCTTAAACATTACATATTTAAAATAAAAAAACTCTTTGACACACACTCACACACACAGCTATATATATTGTTTGGAAATAAGCATATAATTTTCAATGCTTTTGCTAAAGGATGGTGTTGTAATTTGTACCTAATTGTAAGTTTGAAAAACCCTATAAAAGTAAAAACTTTCTGATTGTATTATTGAAGGTCACTTAGCCAAATGTTCATTTTATTCATTGGCTGGTATGTCATGAGTAATCTTACTACTGAAGTATAATCAGAAAATAAAATCTGCAAAACAAAAGTATTTTTAGTAAAATATCCACAGGCTCATAAATATATTGCTTGGTTCTCATACCTGCAATTATTAATCTTAGTCTAAAACAAATTTAATCAATATTGTAAGTAATTTATTTTGAAGCATAGGCGCCACATATAGAGGACACTGCACAATGTCAGAATTTTTTCAACAAAAAAAAATTTTTAGCAAGCAAACAATAAACATGTGGAGGGTCATCAATCAATTCATAAATGTCATTGAATAGCAGAGGATGATATTTACCAAGTTTTAACTTAAGTTCTATGGAGTCTTTTCCATTTTGTCTTAAATTAGTCTTTAGCAATGCATTTAAAGCTGAGTGTTACAGTCATGTTTTTGTGTTGATCATTAAATTGTTTTTTTTGCACTTTTATTGTCTCCTGTGCTTTATCAGTTTGAGGAGTATTATTATTTTGTTGTGTTTGTTGTCAAGTACTTACATCAAAACTGTTATTAACTAAATTTGGAATATTTCCTACAAAATGACAAAAGAAAAAAAAACCTTTAGCCTACAACTGCTTTCAACAAGTATTTAAAACATCTGCTCTGTTGAATACTGAGGATCAGTATTCTGCCCCTGCTATTGGGTAGCTTGCAAAGCTCACAAGGTGACAAATGAAGAAATAGGCTCTGAAGCAAAATGAACAAGCTTTACTTGAACATCTTGCTCTGTATTAAATTAATTAATCAGATAAATTAAAACAAAGGTGGAATAGTGGCGCAGTGGCAGTGCTGCTGCCTCACAGTAAATAGACCAGAGTTCACGTCCGGGGTCATCCCTATGTGAAGTTTTCATGTTTCTCCATGTCTGCAATGGTTTCCTCCACGTGCTCGACTTTCCAGATTAGGTGAATTGGCAATGCTAACTTGGCCCAAGTGTGTGTGTGGGCGTGTATGTGTTCAATCTGCGATGGACTGGAGCTCTGTCCCTTGTTTGTTCCTGCCTTACACTTAACTGGTCTGGATTAACTAGGTTAGAAAATGATGTGACATGACAAATGATAACAATCAATTTTAATTAAATGCTGAATCCTTCCATACCGAAATATTACTGTTTGTTGAGACATGGCTACATATTGCTAGGGTGTGTTACCCGGAAAACATGGGTCATCATCAATAGTATTTAGGTCAACATTCAGGACAGAAACTTGTCCGAGACTGTGGATCCTACTAAAAAACTATTGCATTTCCTTTATTATTTGTTGATTTCTAGCTTTGAACTTTGCTTGTGCTACATGTCATGATTAGTTTTTATTTTTTGTCCTGCAGTTAATAATTTTTCTTTTGTCTCAGACTCTTTAATAATAATTAGTTATTTTTTTCTAGAACATTTTAGAATGGATGCTGTTGGCTTAAAAATATTTTTAAAAAGTTAATTTTGTGTAACATTTACTTTAGTTTTGAAGTTTCTATTTTACAGTGTCTGCCTTCTTTTTGGGCAACTGTTGCCTAAACGCAAAAACAGATTGCCGGGGTGTTTTCCCAGCAGTCACATAGTGAGATGTCATGGATGTGATACTTTATACTTTGGCACCGTGTGTCAGCTGGTATACAAGGATATGAAGAATAACAAACAATGTGGATGTGTGCTTTTATTGTGTTTTCTGGCTTTTGAATTTCTGACAATCTTCCTTTTGACAATTCAGGTTTAGTGTTTTGTTTTGGTAAGAGATCTTTTGAAATCTTAAGTTTTTAATTTTATTTTATTTAAGGTTTATTGTCCTGGTCCATTTCATGATTCTTTGATAATTAATTCGTATTGTTCCCTATTGGCCTAACAATATCTCTTGACTACAATTTAGCTTTCTGTTTTGGCTCTGACATCCTGAATTAAAAGTCGTCCCGGTTCTGACCTTTGCCTTGTTAATTTATCTGTAGTTTATTTCCCAATACATGGTTTTTGCCTTGGTGGCCTGTCATCTTTTTATTTGTGACAAAATGCAGGTGGAATCCTGTTGTAACAAAATTAATGGGACCATAAAAATATTTTGTTTTAATGGATAGTTTGTTATGTATAATATGTATACCAGTGTGCCCAGTGTTGCAGGTGATTTCCCACCTCTAATGGCAGTAGCGCAAGGACAGCTTTGTAGCTGCTCTGCTGTGTATGGTAGACAGTAAACCAAGGGCAAAGTAATTGGTTGTCCTCTGCAGGATCAGGCTTATTACATAACATGCTTGTTACACGATGTTTAGAACATTTAACACCAGGCTTTGATCTGCTCATAATCACACTCTCCCAGTCTGCCATAGCAGTGATTCCAAGATGCTGGTGTTCCACTTATCTGAACATGGGAGCTAAAGCAGGATGATTGCATCTGTACTTGAGCACTGAAGTCACAGCTTCTATTTTGAATGAAGTCTTGATACTGTACCTGCCTTCTCTATAAAGTACCTGTATTTTCCTTTCAAACCTGGACTCACCTTCCTGTCTCTTGTGCAACTCTGTGACAATACCTGTATAAAAGTACAATGCTTCTTAAACTGCAAGAAATATTTTACTTAAAAATGAGACATTAGATGTAAATATTTTTTAATAGAAATACAGGTATTGAAACAGAATGAAAATGAGACGTTCGATGTAACTTTTTTTTCAACATAAACTGATCCCATTTCTCACTTATTTTGCTCATCACAAAGAAAACTTTGAGAAGCACTATGAAACTCAAACAGTACAGTATCCACACACGAGACAACTACTACCATGGATGCTCAGTGGAGCACTGAATTCATCTAAACCTGCATAATGTCGTGCCTACACTCTCGCCGAACCTTGCCAAGACTGCATGTGACTGGAAATTTTGCAACAGACTGTCACTTTCTTTAGGTCTGACAAGAAAGAGGCTGTAAAAAGTGGTTGGACTTTTGAGTTTTGAGGTACTAAATGCAACAATAATCCATAAAAAGCAATGGTCATTCTTTCTTGCTCTGTGGTGATGCAAGCACCAAAAAACATTAATTGTTAATGAGACGACATGAACATAAACATTTTTGCTGCCTAAATAATCTCACTGCAATTATTTATTGCAAGGAGAGACATCTCTCTCAAAATTCGATGAGCATAAGGTCTTAGTTCAGCTCACAGCTCAGTTATTCCAATTATTCCAAATAAAATGAAAATATAGAAGAAAGTGCCTATATGAGTGATGCATAACATATTAATTCTCAAACCAGCTTAATCCAGATCAGTGGCACATGGAACTGAACCCGATAAAGGCAGAAACCAACACAGGACAGGGGGTCAGTTTACTTAAAGACCCACTTCTGCACATATCCACACTTACACTCACACAGGGCCAGCTTAAAATCACAAATTAACCTAACGTGTCTGGGCATGTGGAAGGAAAAAAGAATACCAGGAAACACTCACACAGCCATGGAAAGAACATAAAAATCTCCATACAGACAGATACGGATATTGCTAACCATTGCTTCACCTTACCGCTCACTGAAAAAGTGTTATGTTTCTTTTTCTCCTACCCTTTGCACATGCAGGAAGATACTCATCCACTAACAGCTCACATTGCTGAGCAAGCTCTGAACCCAGATAATGCCAAGGAAGACAAAAGTACAATAAAACAATGGTTTTACTATGTTTGGCTTTGTTTCCCCCCATTAGACGAGTTCTTACCTACAGTTCCTCCAACTCAAAGCTCAACTGGCTGGCAACCAGAATAGTTAATTGAGTACCAAATGGGAAATCCTCCTAGGGAAGGCTCCTGGACCACTTACAGAATTGGGGTTGCTTCAAGGAACCCCTGGGGGTATCATGCTAGAGTTCCACCTAACAGTTTCAGATGTTCCCACAATTCAAGTTCTCCAAGTTTTCCTGTCTACTATATAAATTATAAGGCCATGCATATGCTGCTGAGCCTTCTTCTTGCAACATGTCTGTCTTAAATTTCTCTCACTGAGTTGCATCCATGAAATAATTACCTCCTGGGCTGTTAGTATTACACTGAAGGGCAACACTCCCTATTGTTGAAAGTGTTTATTCACTGACAATGGTGTACCTCCTGGACATCTTATGATTTGACTCCCATCTGACACCACACCATTCTCACTACAGATGCAGTTTAAATTGATCCCTCCTTTACATTATCCAGTACAATGGAAATCAGGTCAAAACTCTTGGAATGGTACAGTTTAACAGCATGGTATTTGATGAAATCACAAATGCTTGTATCTCTATGAATTATAGCTTGGCCACAAACAGAAAATATAACTATTACAGTTTGGTACAATAATCACTTTCCTCTTATTTTTCAGCCTGATCCTGGACATGTCTCTTTAAGCCATCTCTTCTCACATTATTGAAACCAGTGATATGTTGTACCTCTGTCAAAATAATAAAATATTTGAAACTGCTCAACGGCCAGGCTAACCTGGCTTGAAGGTCTTTTTGCTGGGGCAAAAGAAGAGGGTAAAACAGCTTTTTGAAAAATGGCAAACAATAAAGCCTCAGAACAACTTTAGCTTCTGAGTTTAATAAAAACAAACAACATTTCTTACGTGTTATCTTGAACAGATCATGCCCAGAAGAAAAATATAAAATAACAAAGAAACAACATCAAACAACTATAAAATCAAAGTCACTTGAGTCCTCAGTATTATTGACTAACAAAGGGAGAACAATGATACCTGGACAGGGAAACTTAGAACTAGTGGCTGATGGGCTTAGAAATTGTATCTCATAACATTAGCTTACTTGTCTCATTGTCTGAAGAGGAGAGTCAAAGTGAATAAGTGAACAGACCTAAAGCTCTTAGAATTAGACCCCAGAGGCTATTGGAGCAGTAGACAGGATTTTTTTATCCAGCTTTTATAAACTGTATTCCTCCTAATAATAAATTCTGTGATGTCTCATTGTATATAAAACAGTTTTTTTTATGTCTTGGTCGTGTTTCCCACCTGCTGCTCCACGGCTCTGGAATGCCCTACCAGAGAGCCTAAGAACACAGCAGATTGTGGGCTGTTTAAAAAACAGCTCAAGACTTTTCTAATTAGGAAAGCTTATTAACAAGAATGCTACAATTGTTTTTTTATCTCTGTTTTTATCTTGCTTTGCCTTTGTTTAAACTTTTTATGCTGCACTTTGAGATTTACTGCTAATGTAAAGTGCCCTATAAATAAAATGCATTATTATTATTATTATTATTATTATAATGGGATACATTGGACATGTCTTAGGTGACATGGATAAACAATATCAACCACACATGTACTGCAAAAATACATTATTACTCAATTATTCGTATGTGGTAAGACAAGACAAAGGCTTCTTTTGGTTTTAATAATACTGTATAAAACCTCAGCAGACCAGTTATTAATTTCTGTGAAGTGTGGCATATTGATATAGATGGTAAAATTGCTTGTTGATATGAAAGATTCACAGGCCTTATATTAAATATGTAATATCAAGAGAAATGTGTCTCAGTTAAGCCACCTCAGACCACTCCAAAGTGAAGTTTTGTTAGCAAGTCACATTACAGAGATGAATAAATTCTTTAGTGAATTATGAAGTGTTATGAAGACCCAAAGAAGTGTACATTAAGATCTTGTTACATAATAGTAAATGAGTTATATATGCATTTTTGTACTACTTAAACTTAAGTGTTACCAATATTTTATATATTCTTATTAAAATAAACCTTTAATAAATAATCTGGATCCTTTGGTATCATTCTAGGTCTGGAGATGCCACATGAACACATCATATCATACATAATACAAATATGCAAAACTTTAATATTAAATGTGGTGAGAAATAATGTATTTGTGAGTCACTGGAATGCAGATAAATTTGCAATCTACTAAAAAAACTCACCCAAAGAATTTCTAAGAGTCAATACATCAACCCACTCCATTTCTTCATTTTGTTATAATTTTTTTGTTAGTTTTAGAACATGGTCTCAAAATAATAATGTTGTTCAAGCACTAATATCTGTCCTTAATATAAAGACAAACAAATCATGTAAAGATTTCCAAATACAGACTTTTTAAAAGCAATGTTTAAACAGATGTATATCTTACTGAAGGGCTTTAACAACAGCAGGTTCAATATGCACCATACTTGCTGGTATATCTAGGGATGTGGAGCATTCATCATCTTTGCAGTTCATATCCTTTATGGGTTCACCAATACCAGCATACACAAGAACTCCTAGTGCACCTGATTCAGCCATATTCTTTACCTTTGGGAATAAAAACAGTATATTTACATTACAGAATAAACAGCAAGAACCATGATTTTAAAAAGAGTTGCAGCCTGAAAATTATTGTATGATAAGCTTTATTACTGAAGCAATCATTGCCAAACTGTTTGTTTATGACTGGACAGTGGACTGACCGAGTGGCAAATGTAAAGGATAGGAGGATAAACTGAAGTGCTGAATATGTAAGTCAAAACAATCAGTATGATCATGAGACTGGGATGAATCAGGATACAAGCTGAAGCTTTTCTGTGAACCTTTTCCCTCCTTTCAGACAAATTCACAGATATAAATGTTTTACTTATTCGTACATTTAGTGGTGGAAATTAGAAATGATTATACAATAGTCAGTGAAGGTGTGTCTTCAAGGAAAGAAGTGAGGAATCCAAAAAGAGAGATAATTAACTCCAACCCTTAAAGGAACAACAGTCATCTTAAATATATATTACATAAGTAAAAGTCTGCCCCAAAAAAGATAGAATAAAATATAAACACCAAAAGCTGACTGAATCTGAAGCAAAACAAAAAAGGTAAAAAAATCCCCCCAAAAAAAGCATAGCAAAGCTTGTAGAATTCTTTAACTATACACAAAAACCATAACCTTAGAAAAACTGGAAAACAATTTAAAACTCTGTTCGTTGTACAATGTAAGATTCAAATACAGAAAATAAATTCTGTCCTAAAATGCATTGTACATTTTACTGATGACAATACAAGCTAGCCATTCAACAATATGAAAAGCCTAATTGAGAAAGTGATGGGCATAATGCTAAAATTAGTTTGTGGTAATGCAATTTTTTTTACATTTGTATGTCAGCATTTGCCTTCAAATAAGATTTTTTTTAAATGCTCTTATATTTCAACAGTGACATTTAATCTGACAGCCCTAACCTGAACCAATAATGAATATTTCAATAGCATAGCCTAATTCAACAAAACCAGAAAAATACTAATCATTTAGGGACAATCCTAAAAGTTCTAAAAAAAGGGTATCAATAAAAAAAAATAAACAAACAATTCATGAGTAAAACAGAACTAATCTAATCTCAATAATTCAAAGCAAAAGAAATGTTTTATCAAAAAAAGCTAAGGATCACAAACATCAACACAAAGGAAACTAATTTCATTGCAACTAGCAGTGGCCAAGAGATCAGCAAAATTATTAGGAACACTGCATCTTTACTGGGTTGGCCTTCTATCACAAAATTCTTTGCACAGATTCTATGTGATGTTGGAAAAATTCCATTTAGATTGTGGTCCATATTGACATAATTCCATCATGCACATTCTGAAGATTTGTCAGCTCACATTCATGCATGTTAGTCTGTTGTTCTACCATATCCCAGACTACTGGATTCAGACCCAATGAGTGGGAATGGTACTTAAGAACACTTAACTCACTGGCATGTGAAACCAGTATGATATGTTTGTTTTTTGACATGGAACATTATGATGTTGGAAGTATCAATTAGAAGATGGGTAAATTGTGGCCATGAAGGGTTACACATGGTCACAAATGACTGACTGGTATTAACAGGCCCAAAGTTTGCCAAGAAAACATTTTCCACATCATTAAGTCACCACCACCAGCCCATACTATTGGCACAAATCAGGTTAGGCGCATAGATTCATACAGTTGAGGCCAAATTATGAATTCACCATCTCGGTGACTCCGTAGAAATTGAGATTCATCAGAGCAGGCAACATTTTTCCAGTCTTGAACTGTTTAGTTTTGGTTAGCCTATGCCCAACTCATCCTCTGCTTTCTGTTCTTGGCTGACAGGAGTACAACATGATACAACAATACAATTTTCTGCAGTTGTAGGACAAGATTACCCATTCCTTATCTGGCTGCTCTCTTAAGTGCATGGGAGGATGCTCTTGTGAAACCCTCTGTTGGTGGTAAACTGGGTTTTGGAAGTGCAGTCAAGTCCATAAGTATTTGCATAGTGACACAATTTTCATAATTTTGGCTCTGTATGCCACCATAATGGATTTGAAATAAAGCAATCATTATGTGATTGAAGTACTGACTTTCAGCTTTAATTCAATGGGTTTAACAAAAATATTGTATGAGCTGTTAGAAAAGACAGACAATTTTATACATGGTCCCCCTATTTTCAGAGGTTCAAAATGGCCATTAGAAGTCCCTAGGATTGAATATGGGGAATCAGGTATGGCCAGTGAGACAGTTGCATAGCTGGTTTTGACATTTCTTCCTCTCCCCCATTAAGAAAATAACATAAGAGGTTAGATGGTACTTCTTTTTGTGTTAGGTGTATCTGATAACACAATAAAACATTATCTCAGACTAGGACTGAGTGCCATCCAGGTAAGTTGCTTGGGATGGACTAATGTTAATACTTGTATAGTTTGACTTTCTTGTGAATTGGAATTGCATGTGGCAACACTTGGCATTTAGAATTCAAACAACAGTCCTTTAACATTTTCTCTGCTTTAACTTTACTACAGTTTCTAATAAATCATTTCCCCAGTGTCAGCTGTTATACCTATAAAGTTTTGAAAACACTTCAGAATTTTTATGTAACATCAGAATAATACTACACTAGAGCCCTCAGAGAAAACAAACCAAAATATGTAATGAAAGCATATAGTACAAAGAGGATCTGTGATCAGAAACAGCACTACACTTATGATCAGCATTCTGCCTTGAGCAAAACATCGGCTTAAAAAACTTTACCTAAAAACAGACGTGTGCTTTGCTTTTTAATAAGCAGACTACATGTTTCCATAGAAAATCCAAATCAACAAAGATAATTTCTAACCAGGGAGATAGTGAGACATGTTTAAAATTCAAGTTTTCATATCTTTTATAATATGTTCAGAGAAACACATTTCTTGGAATAATTAAAAAAGAGGACAAGTCATGAATTGCAGAAAAAATAAACATGAGAACAGTAACTAGAATTAAAAGAAGTAGGATAAAGCTCAAACAGGTGATCTTTATATGCATTTTTAAATAAAAAGTGAAATGCTATAATGATTTCTCCAAAACCTTTCTTTACTAGCAAGCGCACATTCTTTCTTTTCTCTTAGTGAATCTTAACTCTTTTTATTCGAAACCTAATAGAAATGCTACTAATGGTATAACATAAGCTACCAGGAAAATTCCACTGTGTTGAGCATTTTCATTACAGCTAGAAACATACAACCAAAACATATAGCTAGATTTACTGAATGTGACGTGACTTAGATGAGAATCAGCACCCCCAAATCTGCGTTCATGACTTTTAGAAAAAATTGAACTGATTGAACTGGCAACGAAAAAGTTAATGTGCCATGTGGATGAGATTAAGCTCCTCAGTATCTGGTTTGAAACTGAGGGTAATGGAGTGTGGATGGGTTGACCGTCAGACTGTTCTGGGTGGCAGCACAGCAGTTATACCAGATGGAAGTCAAGAAGCATAAGGTGAGATTATGAACACATATTTTAAATAATTTTATTTTGGTTTTAATATATGATTGAGAATAATGGGTAGTGATGAGGCATGAAACAAGCCAGTTGTGTTGGTTTTGGCTTCTGCTCAGGATTTACTATAGGCTTTTGTCTTTTAGAATCATCTAAGAAGCTTACCTTGCAAAGTTATTCCTTTACTATTGCAACCATCACAACAAAAATATGATAGAAAACAAAATAGGTTGAGGTGGTCAACAGATCTAAGACTGTTGTGCTGTAAAATCTTAGGTATATGATCTTACTATTATTAACCAGAAAAAACTACTAAATTCATATAATTAGAGTGTACAGTATTTCATTCAATGTAAAATATTTCACAACTTCTAAAATAGGCATCACTAAAGAAAGAAAAGAAGAATAATTCAAATATAATAAATCATGCCTACAAGCTACCTAAGCTCCTTATTTCAACTCTAAAATGGTGTCTAAAAGCATATTAGTGCTCATTATCTGTAATGAGCAGCCATAATGTATAACAAAAAAAACAAAACAGCTGCAAGGGTTGCTCTTCTAATTAAAGGAAGCCAAATTCAGTGCTCCATATAAAAATATCACAATGGTAGCTTTTCTGAAACTGGTTAGAATAATATAAATGGAAACTTAAATTTCTCCATAGTGGTGAAATCTTGACAGGTTGCTGACAGTAATTTATAATAATGTAACTTGCAGATGGCAGTGGTCTGAGAAATATTGAAATGTTGTTTTATCCCTTTTATTCACAAAGTAATTTTTCTTAAAGTCACTGGTTTATATTTCTCAAAATTTATAAAATGTATTATAGCCTTTATATTATAGACACTGTGAACAAAATGGGGGCAATAATGACAACAAGGCAAAATTATCAAAGAGTTATCTTTATTAAAAAGAACACCAGGAAGGGATGAACTAAGGAACAATTTTAAACACAAAAATTCTAGAAACATACAGTGCATCAGGAAATTATTCACAGCGCATCACTTTTTCCACATTTTGTTATGTTACAGCCTTATTCCAAAATGGATTAAATTCATTCTTTTCCTCAGAATTCTACACACAACACCCCATAAGGACAACGTGAAAAAAGTTTACTTGAGGTTTTTGCAAATTTATTAAAAATAAAAAAATTTCAGAAAGCACATGTACATAAGTATTCACAGCCTTTGCCATGAAGCTCAAAATTGAGCTCAGGTGCATCCTGTTTCCCCTGATCATCCTTGAGAGGTTTCTGCAGCTTAATTGGAGTCCACCTGTGGTAAATTCAGTTGACTGGACATGATTTGGAAAGGCACACACCTGTCTATTGTAGCAGTAGAGGTTGTTATCGACATCTTGAACCCTCAGGTACCATGCCAAACACCAGGTAAAAGTGCAATACTTCTTCTTTTTATTATAAATATGTGCACTAAGCACCCTCCACTCCACACTACACATACAAAGCTCAATTCTCCAATTAATCAACACAATAATCTCAATCCTCCTCTCCCAGACACTTAGCCACCCTTCCTCCCAGCTCAGCTCAGTGTTCTGGTCTCCCAGAGTCCTTTATATAGTCCAAGACCCGGAAACGTTTCTCTCTTCTGTCCACGTGACTGTGAACACTTCCAGGTCGGATAAAAGCTCCTTTTTTCAACCCGGAAGCACGTCGTTTCTCCTGTTCAAGTGACCAGGACGTACTTCCAGGTTATAGGGCACATAGCACTCCCAAAGCCTCCCTACAGTGGCTCCTGGTGGTCCCCATGGTATCCAGCAGGGTTGTGTATACAAACTTCAAGGTCCATAAGGCCCTGCTGAAATTTGGGGAACCTCCATGCTGTTGAGAGGGCTTCACCTGGCGGCCTGGAGGTGTGGGCCGGAATATTTAGCCGGCCACCCATCACACTATATAAGGTCCCACAGTTCATGTCAGAGCACAAACCAAGCATGAAGTCAAAGGAATTGTCTGTAGACGTCTGAGACAGGATTGTCTCGATGCACACATCTGGGGAAGGTTACAGAAACATTTCTGCTGCTTTGAAGGTCCCAATGAGCACAGTGGCCTCCATCATCCCTAAGTGGAAGAAGTTCGAAACCACCAGGACTCTTCCTAGAGCTGGCCGGCCATCTAAACTGAGCGATCGGGGGAGAAGGGCCTTAGTCAGGGAGGTGACCAAGAACCCGATGGTCACTCTGTCAGAGCTCCAGAGGTCCTCTGTAGAGAGAGGAGATCCTTCCAGAAGGACAACCATCTCTGCAGCAATCCACCAATCAGGCCTGTATGGTAGAGTGGTCAGACGGAAGCCACTCCTTGGTAAAAGGCACATGGCAGCCCGCCTGGAGTTTGCCAAAAGGCACCTGAAAGACTCTCAGATCATGAGAAAGAAAATTCTCTGGTCTGATGAGACAAAGATTGAACTCTTTGGTGTGAATGCCAGGCGTCACATTTGGAGGAAACCTGGCAACATCCCTACAGTGAAGCATGGTGGTGGCAGCATCATGCTGTGGGGATGTTTTTGAGCGTCAGGAACTGGGAGACTAGTCAGGATAAAGGGAAAGATGACTGCAGCAATGTGCAGTGACATCCTGGATGAAAACCTGCTCCAGAGTGCTCTTGACCTCAGACTGGGGCGACGGTTCATTTTTCAGTAGGACAACGACCCTAAGCACACAGCCAAGATATCAAAGGAGTGGCTTCAGGACAACTCTGTGAATGTCCTGAGTGGCCCAGCCAGAGCCCAGACTTGAATCTGATTGAACATCTCTGGAGAGATCTTAAAATGGCTGTGCACCGACGCTTCCCATCCAACCTGATGGAGCTTGAGAGGTGCTGCAAAGAGGAATTGGCGAAACTGGCCAAGGATAGGTGTGCCAAGCTTGTGGCATCATATTCAAAAAGACTTGAGGCTGTAATTGCTGCCAAAGGTGCATCGACAAAGTATTGAGCAAAGGCTGTGAATACTTATATACATGTGATTTCTCAGTTTTTTTATTTTTAATAAATTTGCAAAAACCTCAAGTAAACTTTGTGCAGAATTCTGAGGTAAAAAATGAATTTAATCCATTTTGGAATAAGGCTGTAACATAACAAAAGGTGGAAAAAGTGATGCGCTGTGAATACTTTCTGGATGCCCTGTATAACATCTTCATCATATCCAAGCACTTAAGCATGGGTCTTGGAGACTTAACTAGTACAGTGGAACCTCGGTTCACGAACATCTCTGAACATGTACAAATCGGGTTACGACCAAAATGTTCGCCAAACTTTTACATCTGTTCATGACCACACACTCGGTATAGGAACAAGCCAGTTTCCCTTTTGTTTTGTGCGTGCCGATGATTTCCGCACGTGTTCAGTCTCTCCCTGTGCATTCCCTGTGCAGAGAGCGAGAGAGACAGACAGACAGATGTGAGAGAGACACACACACACGCGCGCAAGAGAGAGACACACACACACACAAGCGCGCGTGAGAGACAACACACACACACATACAAACACGCGCACACACACACACACACACACACACACGAGAGAGGCCGAGGAGGCAGTTAAAGAATGCACGGGCTTGTTTTTAAAGAGACTGATTCGAGCATTGTTTTAACCTCATTGTATTTAATGAAGACTTTTTTCTATTGGATTTTAACCTCCACTTCACTTTTGTTTACAGCGATTGGTTCATAGCGTGCATTGCTCCAATGTTACTTTTCTTGGTTGTTTATTAAATTACGGATTTTTCAAATGTTCATTTTTTTCCCTGTGCTTAAAACTCATTAAAAAACAAGTGTTTTTAGCGATCAGTTCATAGTGCTATAGCGCAAACTCTTGCAATGTTAGTTTTCTCTGTTGTTCAAGGTTTTCTCAGTGTTATTCAATGTTTTAACATTTAGTTTACTATTACGCTGTGCATTCTATGGTATAATCTATATATATAATTCACTAAGCCGGAAAACAAATAGCCACCCATGGAAAGCACGGCGGAAGGGGCGTGGATTCACTAAGCCGCCGACAAGTAAGCCGCCAATGGCGCACGCAGGAAGGAACCACGCCCACCAACTCTAAGACCATTGGATTATGACGACAACTCGCAGAGCCACGCCCACCAACTCGGACGCGTCGACTGGGAAAAAACGCCGTCATTTATCTTAATCTGGGCTACAGTATACATGCACCTCTGAGCCACGTTGACTTTTCGCTTACGATGCACGACCGCGTGCACCATAGCAAAATGTTTTACACGCTACATGCAGCAATTCGTTTCCGCTACAAACATGCGTCTTCTTAGATGGTCCTGCAGGAACAGGCAAAACGTTTCCCGCCCACCAATGCAGGACCATGTAAAAAGAGGCATGTTTGTCGCAGATGTCAATTGCTGAATGCAGCGTCTAAAACAGTTAATAGGCTGCAACAAAATTATGAAAGTACGGGTGCATTGTTTCACACAAGCTGTGTGTGGGTGGGTTGGTGTTAGTTAGTTAATTAGTTCCTCGAAGGATTTCAACATTTAATATGCACAAGTGGTAATACTACAAAAGCAGCCCAAACCAGAAAAGACGACTGGCAAAAAATGGCCGACAAATTAAACGCGTGTGCATTGTACTTACTGAAAGCAGCGTTATGGATTTTGCAAATGTTCATTTTTTTCCCTCTGCTTAAAAGCATTTAAAAAGCGTCGTGATTATGCAACGTATACTACGCCGCGGCTTGGTATGCAGCATTTATAACAGTTTGTTTGTCGCGGATAATTTGCCTGTTACTATATAAACGCGTGTGCATTGTACTTACTGAAAGCAGCGTTACGGATTTTGCAAATGTTCATCATATATAATCCACCAAGTCGTCCGACCATGCGGGCACATTTTTTCACACAAGCTGTGTGGGTGGGTTGGTGTTAGTTAGTTAATTAGTTTCTCGAAGGATTTCAACATTTAATATGCACAAGCGGGGTTGGTGTTAGTTAATTAGTTCCTCGAAGGATTTAACATTTAATCATCATCATATATAATCCACCAAGTCGTCCGACCGTGTGATACAAACGGCAGAGCACCGCCCAAGAACTCGAACCGCTAGAGAGATACGCCCACCAACTCTAAGAGCACCAATTCTATACGCCTGCCCGCCTGACTGTTACCAGCGTTCACCGCAATGTGCTGGAGTGTAAAACCATCACAACTATGATAGTTGTATCATCAGTTGAACTATCAGACGCTGTCTATATCTAGAAGATATATAGATACTCATTATATAGATATATATATATTATATAGATACTCATTCATCCGGCACGCATCCACCCACGCTCTCAAGGCATTCACAGTGCCTGCTCATATGCTCGAACACAACAACTCGCCACACACAAATCTTGCTTTATTTGACTCCATACGGGAAACCTCACCCTGCCCGGACACGGACAGGATTGACAGATTGATAGCTCTTTCTCGAATTGTTCCCCATGAACAAGGAATACCCACTGAGTGCGAGTTATACGCTCCCTCTGAATACGTCCCTGCCCTGTGTACGCTCCCCACCCCCCTCCTACTACTGTGGTTGGGTGACTTGGTGGATTATATATACAAAAGCAGCCGAAACCGCAAAGAACAATGAAAGGACAACGTGGCTCAGAGGTGCACAGACGACAGCGACTCAGGTGAGGAGTTGGGGGCAGCAAGTCTTTGATAGGCTGCAACAAAATGATGAAAGAACCGGCGCATTTTTTTCACACAAGCTGGGTGGGTGGGTGTTACTTAGTGTTAATTAGTTACTCGAAGGATTTCAAGATTTAATATGCACAAGCGGTAACACTGCAAAATAAGCCCAAACCTGAAAAGACGGCTGGCAAATTAAACTCGTGCGCATTGTACTTACTGAACGCACCGTTACGGATTTTGCAAATGTTCACTTTTTTCATTCAAAGCGCTATCCACACAGGGAGGAACCAGGAAGCGAACCCAAAATCTTCCACACTCTCCTTACTGTTAACCAGAAACACTACCACTGCGCTACAAGGCAGAAAATGCAGTTAAAGAATGCACCGGGCTCAATTTTATTTTCACTTCTGTTTGGACAACTGTGTCGTTCAGGAAGTGTTCACCCATCAATACATAATTATGCGGCGTATGCTACGCCGCGGGTTGGCTAGTTAACTATATTTGTGCTTAAAAATCTTTAAAAAATATATATTTACATACAGTTCGTACAGTCTGGAACAGATTAATTGTATTTACATACAATCCTACAGGGGAAATTACTTCGGGTCACTACCTAATCGGGTTACGACCAGAGTTTTGGAACGAATTACGGTCGTGATCCAAGGTTCCACTGTATGTGGAATAGCTGGTCCACTTGCCTATCAACGTGCTGTGCATTTACTTCCTTGATTCACTTCCTCCTGTCACTCAGTTTCTCCCAGCAGTCAAATACTTGTAATCAGTTCTTTGAACTATACACTCTAAACTGGTAAGAGGTCTTTGGTTCATACATGGTCATGCTCAGGAATCACTTCTAACAAGGCAAAGACTAAAAACAAACCCAAACAAAGCTGAACCATAAACAGTACCTTAGAAACGATGCTGGACTCAAAGCCAGAAGATACAAATAAATGGTAGCAAAATCAAAAGCAGAAATTGAAAACAAAAGCACAATGCTGAAAGTGCATTTCCTCTCTTTATACAGATGATGGGTCCCCATTCCCTTAGGCTCTACATATAGGGGACAGGGCAGGAAACCAACAAAACCACTACATATATTAATATATTAACAAAATCCAAAATAACTAATAAACACAATATTAATTAAACAAAATGTGGAAAACATGATAACAAGAACATAATCATTAACACCATATGCAAAATTATATATAAAGGTAAATAAAATGATTAACTAAACAAGGAGCGCACCTGAGCTAGCAAAGGGACCCTGGCTGAAATATAACAGGCTTCCACAGCAGAATCAAGTGTGACAGGTTAAGAAATTAGTGATCCTGCAATGGCTTCTTGCAACATCTTTGGAGAGTTAATTTATTTATGTTATTTATATAAGAAGCTCCTGTAAAAAGCCAAACTTCCCCCTGGGGAAGATCGATCTATTGATCAATCTATCTAAAATAAATAGAAAGAAGCAATGAATTCTTAAAAATGACATTCAGTGCTGAATATCTGTACATAATCTGTTATATAATTGAGCGAACATCAGTTCAAAACACTTCTTTGAAATGTCAGTTGAGGAAACAACAGGAAAATGGCAAGTTACAACTGTTGTACAGACCAGCTATCCTCATACACCACTAAACATTTCAAATGGCACTCGTAAGAAGCCAATTAAAAATAAATTTTTCATTATTTTAACATTAATCCACTGATCAGATTTTCATTCAGTAGAAAAGGACACTTATATTCTTTGTTTCTTAATGTATACTAACTTAATAACAGGGCATCTGTTATCATTGCATGCACACACTGACACATCAAAGAGTGACTAATCCCATTAAAAGTGTTTCTTTTCTAATTAATTTATGTGCAGCAAGTAATTACCAAAGGCAAGAACAGCTTTATAAAGCTGTATGCTTAAACCAGCTGGGTGTTGACTTTTAATTATTATCATAGCAAGGTTGTTTTGAACTAAATAAACCAAGATGTTTAACAACCAAAAAATACAAATGGTCAATATTATTAGCCATATAATTATCATTTAATAAACCTATGA
This sequence comes from Erpetoichthys calabaricus, assembly GCF_900747795.2. Classification (NCBI taxonomy): domain Eukaryota; kingdom Metazoa; phylum Chordata; class Cladistia; order Polypteriformes; family Polypteridae; genus Erpetoichthys; species Erpetoichthys calabaricus. The sequence goes on along the minus strand of NC_041406.2, from coordinate 60,877,019 downwards.
CTGTGTTCTACAAAATGGTTTAAAATGCTTTAATTTATTTTCATTTGCCATTATTACTGTAAATAAATGCAGAATCCACTTTGCATAAGTGCATTTTACTTGCAGAAAAAAGCTACTTTTATTCATTATACCACAATAAAACCTATTACAATTTGTTATATCTTATCTACTGTAAAATACTTTAGAGGACACGATCATATCTCTTTTGATCATTCTAGGAAAGTTACAAAAATATGTTAAGAATCTTTAAAGTGCAGATGCAGTATACAAACATCGGATATGTGTCTTGTTTGATTACACAATTAAAATGACTATTCAACACATGATAAACGACTTAAATATTGTGATTTCAAGTGCTCCTATCAGCTGATTTACACAATGCATCTTTAAGCTTAATGTTTGCATTCAGTTACACAAAAATCGCAGTCCAATTTTTTCAACAAACTGAGAAACAAAGCTATAAACCAATTACAATAAGCACTCAAATATAAGTGGACGCAGAGTATAAATTGACTCTTTTTTTCCAGCATTATGTCTCTGTTTTTGTGGGCTCTCACAAATACACAATTCCCATTTATTGCTATGACCCACAAAAACATTTTTCTATTTAAAAAGATATTGTTAGCAGTTTAGGGCTTTTATTTCCTTGAGTATAAGAGGTTTAGCAAGGAGAATAGAAATTGTAAGTTAGCCATATGTGTCTCAGTTATTTGGCTGAACTTCCATTATTGGGGAAAATCAGACATTAGGCTTGAGACAGGTGGATCGTGAACTGGTAATTCTTAAACACAACCATATTTGTAATTCTTCTGGCAAACAGTCTTTTATTTTAGGTAAAGTTAAAACAATAAGTTACCATAGCCTCTGGTCATTTTGTGTACTTGTTACTATAAATTTAAAATTACTATCTAACAATTCATCATCTGATACATAAGCAGTGGCAAAACAAAGTGTCCATAGAAATGACATACAACATCTAACAAAGAAAGACATCATCGGTCATTCATTAAAAGACCAAAAAGAAAGCAATACAAAATAAAACACACACAAAAAATAAATAAATAAATGCTGCACTAATCCAAAATGATTTGAGGTTGTGACTCTTCTATACTTACTTCTCTTGTACACAGCTTTGCAAGTACTTGTGGACTCTAAATGATAAAAATATGTTACTCTGAAAGCACACTTGATACGATGCTCATTTTTAGGGTATATCAGACATATTTTGTATTTCTATAAAAATACTGCTTTCAGTTGTGTATTATGGGTGGATCTAATGCAGCTGTTATTATGCTGTTTAATATGATAATTGATGGAGACTCCCAAGAGGAGTAGCAATACTGTTGGATTTCCCCTATTTTCATACTATCTGCCCACCAATTTATTTAGTACTGGTTTTCCTCAGAAACCTATTATGATCAAAATATTATCCTTTTCTACAAACAGGTGCTGTGAAGGACATTTTTTACGGGTGACAATCTTCATTTTTAAAACTTCAAATTCACTATCTTACAAAATGGATAATTAATTTCCAACTCAAATTACATCAGTGAATCAGTTTTGTCCTTGTGGTTCGCAAACAACTTCTAATAAAGACAGTAAATGTTGAATCAATATGTTCAGTAAAACAAGTCCATCCATTCATTCATTTTCCAACCCGCTGAATCCTAACTACAGGGTCACGGGGGTCTGCTGGAGCCAATCCCAGCCAACACAGGGCGCAAGGCAGGAACCAGTCCCGGGCAGGGTGCCAACCTACCGCAGGACACACACACACACCAAGCACACACTAGGGACAATTTAGAATCGCCAATCCACCTAACCTGCATGTCTTTGGACTGTGGGAGGAAACCGGAGCACCTGGAGTAAACCCACGCAGACAACATGCAAACTCCGTGCAGGGAGGACTTGGGAAGTGAACCCGGGTCTCCATACTGCGAGGCAGCAGCACTACCACTGCACCACCGTGCCGCCCTAAAAACAACTCAAAGTACTTTTCTTGAGCACAAGTGGTTTCACCATATTCTCTACATCTATAGGAGAACTCAGATGAATATTATATTACATAGTAATTCACCATTTTTCAAGAACTCATGTTCAAAAACTTTTTCTCATACTTAAGGAAACAAGGTAGCGTTACCTCTAGTATCAACTCCAATTTTACTTTGATAGAAATACAAACCCATAACATTCTGCTATTGTGTGAACATAATGGAAGCTGCAACACACAGCATAATCATACATTTCAATTTATGACAAGTCTCCACATAAATCTCTGTGACGTTTGAATGAAACATTTACTCCAAGAAGGCAGTGTTCTTTAGAAATACCAGGTCTCATGACACCTCATTTGCATAAGAATGCTGCAGCACATTTTGATTGCCTAGTTAGAACTCTGTAGTGATCACAAGAATGATAATACAGTATACAGTATATTTCTTGGAAGAAGCAAAACATTCTTTATGTAAATAAATGTCAAAAAAAAAGATTTTTATTGGACTTGCTATGTAAAGTGGATTATAAAAAAAGTTTACCAAATGCCTGTCACATTTGGTTTGTTTGGTAGAAAATTTACAATCTTGCTTTCTTTATAGTATTATATAAGATCTGAATATTAACAGACATGCAGATTGAAATGCAGTTTGACAGAGATTGGTCCAACAGAATGGTTTTAGCTTTAAATGTTAAGATATTCAGCATCTAATAAGCTCTGCACTGCCGCTATTCACACACGTGTGCAGTCTGATGTACCTACAGCATTTGTAAAGTCTAAATAACCTTATCTAGTGTCAGAGCTTTGGATAAACGCGTTTACACAGATTCAGTTACCAAACATAACATTTTATGCATTAACTGTAACTTCAAACATCTGTATGAAAAGCACTGTCACAAGTACCAGATCAGTAATATTTTACTTCTGAGAAAAAAATATACTATTACAAAAATAATAAAGAGGTCAAGTCCATTTTAATTACTGAACAAGTATGCAATTTAAGTACTGAAGTATACAATTGAACTTATTTAATATATGTTATTCTTTTACACTGTATATACAAATACTGTCATGACTTTTATCAAAAATGCTAAGGGGATTTCTTTCTATTCATTATTGTGACTGATGATTTATACGCTCTTTGTAGCACACAAGGACAGGAGAACACCAGGGTTGATCCTAGAAGGGCTTGAAGAAGGTAAATTTTTACATACTTTACTCTTAAGAGATTTACTGAATAAGAATTGGTACAATTGTAAGTAACAATTTTAATATTACGGAACACACCCTTTTAAAACTTTTTTTATTTACATGTATTTATTTTTATTTACTTATTCCTTTTGTCGCTGCGCTGAAAAAAGAAGCAATTAAATAAAAATGTAAATATTATTATTATTAATTCTTGCCATTTTTCAATAAACATTGTAGGTTTTAATGGTTTGCCACTTTGCAACAAGTCTCAGATTAATTTAAATGATAGTATAACTAAGACTGAAACAACATAAAATATGCTACAAAATCTGGTCACTGACAAAAAAAGGTGGTAACAGATGGTATTATTTTAATATTGTTTATTTTCAGTGGATAATGAGGTCATATGCTTTACTATTTTATAATGAACATGTAAGATTAATTTAACATTAGATGTGCTGAAAAAAAATCTCTAGAACCTTTCTCCAAGTTTTTGTCTCTCATCAAATGAGAATTCCATTAATTCTCAAACCAAAACACTCTGCAAAGCTTCAGCTTTAGCCTGGCACAGACTATGATGCTTAGTTGCCGTGATTACTAAGTGCCACTCACCTTAATCTCCTTTGGTTTAACTGAAATTGGCTCAGATAAGCCTGGCATCTTGACTTAAGAGAGGTTTACTTACTAAGCATACTTTGTGGGATGCCCCCCTAGGCACCAATCTATTCCAGGACACACTTATATATATAACTTACTCCATTTTGGAGTTGCCAGAAACTTTAACTTGCACATCTTTGTGATTTGCTGGTAAATATGGAATTCCAGGAAAAAAATCATGTGGAAATCTACAAACTCCTGAGCTTATACTACACTTTAAAATGGTAAACAAAACACACACATCAGGTTAACCCAAAGCAAAGAATGTTGATTCACTTTAATATATTATCTTATTTATATAAGAAACTTTGTCAAGCCTTATTAAAGCTGAAAGCTAATCAGTCTACTTTTTGTTTTTCTCCTAGCTCATTAATTTTAATTGATTTATTTGTTTTAATGCTATGCACAAAACGTCCAGTTCATACATTCTCAGGAATATTCTTGAGGAAATCCCATCATGACATTTGTTCCTCAATCCTTTAAGACTCATGGGTGGCAAAACCTCAGAGCACATTTGAGAGGTGTTAGTTTAGCATTCCTGCTCCTAAAGAAGGGCAACCCCAAAATTATTTCAGAGCCTGGCAAGAAGTAATGCTGGGAAAGGGTTTAAATCCAGGGAAATTCTCACTGAAACGAGGGAAAAGCCAGGGTTACGAGAAAGAAAGGGTGAGAGACAGAGAAAAATAAAGAGAAAGAGAAGATTCTTTCTTGGGACCCTCAAAGATTTATTTTTTGTAAGGAAACAATTTATTCCCTTTGTTTGAAAAGAGAAACCTCAGCTTTAAAAGATCCTGTGGAGTATAAGCAGTACTCCACCTCACTTTCTACTTTCTCTAGACTGACTGCACCCATACCATCCAATGAATCATTGGCTTTGTAGCATCCTAGAGGAACAGCACATGTTACCACCCAGGGTGCCACTGTCCTAGTGTGCTGTACGTAAAGGTGGGAGAATCCCTGCACGACAAGGTCAATTTGCCATTGAAGAACTGTAGATTGCTATAATATTATAAAATTATCATCTTCTTTTACTAATGAAATTGTCTTTCTCATTTAGATTTCATAGTGCACATTTTAAAAAAGTTTCCTTCACAGCTTAAACCTTGGACTGGGGAGGGGAAATCAGTCAGTCAGACATTTTCTAACCTGCTTTGTCCTGAATTGGGTCACGGGGTTCTGCTGGAAACTATCCCAATTAACACAGGGCACAAGACAGGGAACAAACCCTGGACAGGCCACCAGTCCATCGCACACACAAAGACCCAAACCAAGCACACAATAGGGCCAATTTAGGCTCATCAATTCACGTAACATGCATGTCTTTGAACTGTAGGTGAAAACCAGAGTAGACACAAGGAGAAAATGCAAACTCAATACATGGGAGGACCTGGGATGTGAACCCTGGTCTCCTTACTGTAAGGTGGCAGCACCAATGCGCCATCCAGCAATCAGTTAAGGAATGTTGAAATATATTAAATTTCATAGATACTACTTCTCATGGAGTTCAGGCTCATTGACATGTATACATGCAAATAATTCTATTGTTCACTGGCTCATACAGAAGCAACAGGTGAAATTCAGGAAAGAGTGCAGAGTCAAATACCATTAAATTTCATGTTACAAACCAGGCCAATTTACTATTTCTACATAGTTCACAAAACACATGGATTCTTACTAGTTTTTTCCTAATGTAACTGCATAGAAGTATGAGGGATTTTTGGGACTGGACCATTTGCTGGTGTGGTTGTAGAAAGGGTAATTATTGCAGTGAGCATTAATTCAGTGTGGATATTTCTTTATGCCAATGAGTTACTATGATTCTGCATAACACCTTTTTAAAGAGAAATGATCTTAGAATCTAGCCATCTGAAATACCTGTAACCTGTGGTCCCTATTTATTCCATCTGCTCCACAGAACAGTGTCTCATAGCCAATCCTGTAATTTAAGGAATATTCATATTAAATAGCTTTCTGTGTGTAAAATGATCATCAACAATGTAACAGTAAAATAGGAATCAAAACTCTTACATTAGGATTATGGGCTTTGCAAGATTTTATCATGCAATTTTATTTGCAAACTGAAGTTTTCCATTTAATTTGATACGATTGCCACAGTCACTTTAGAGTGAAATACATTTCCCTACTTTACATGTAGTCTAGTGTTGTTTGTATTCTTTATGATTTTTATTCAGTAGGCACATTGCATAAGCTTAGCTATTGGAAACAATATATACCGGTAATTAAACATAGGCATATCTGGTTAGCTAATAGCAAGTTGTCCCAGTTTGTTATTCAGATATTTTTTAACCTCTATTAAGAGTTCCACTGTATCACTATATTGTTACAGAGTCATATAAATCGTAGCATAAAGAAGTGCTTAATTTTAAAAAAGGGAAGGCAACGATCAAAGTAAAATTATAACAGATAAGTACATAAGTGTTCTCCTGTGGTTTTTAGATCTCTCTCAAATGTAACATTCAAATTTTATTTTCTGTTTCTGGCATTTCCCTCACTAGATTCATTTTTGTGAGTTTTAAAAGCACAAGAATTCTGTTTGCTCAAGCATGTGTTGTCCCCTTCTGAACATAGAATTTCTTAATGTTCAAAGCACACTTACATTTTCTCAGCATGGTACATACCAGAGTTTCATTTACCTGTCAAATGAGTATAATTTTATGTCTTTCTGTACAGAAGGTTGCTTTTGTTCTCAAACTGCTAGAAACTCCCTTGTTCATTTTCCTGCTAATGTTTCGTAGCCCATCTAATTTCACTTAATTATTTTACCCATCTCTAGATTTTAATATTTTCTTTTCCAAAGTTAAGAGCTTTCCTTCCAAATTGTTAATACTGTAGTCAGACAATTTAATAATTTTTCTTTTAACTCTACTTAATACTGCATTTTTTGCTTGAAATCTGTTTTGTAAACAAGCAGTGTCTCCATTTCCCCCTCAAAAAGCAAAGTTCTGATGACTAAGCACTGCTTTGCCACCTACTTTATCAATAAAAAAACATTACTCAACCATGATGTCAAGTTTTATAGTTTCTGTGATTTTACAGGGATCAGGAGCAATACACATTGCTTTGTAAATACAAGGATCTATTCTGTCTTATATTTTGGTGGACTTGAAATGCAAATGTTCAGATTTTTGATTACTGGCTGGGGGCTGTACAGTTGGGAGTTTGTTCTGGTGGACAAGAGGGCTGCTCCAACACAACTTCACAGAAGAACATGTCTCCATTTTGCTTTTGTATGCGCCAAACTATACTATTAAAGTATACTGAAAATTCAGAGTGTAGCATCTGTTGACTGATTTGTTCTATTAGGAGAGTTCAACACTCATTTGATAAATGAACAGAGATACCTAAAGGGGCATGACAGGAAAGAACAGCTTTCCTGATCTGAACCCAAGTGATGAACTGTTATTGTACTTCTGTGTTATTTAATGGATTGTCCTTAATGAAATGTATGTGGTACCAGAATACTTTAAACTTTAGAGCTGTCATTTAATACGAGGCATGATGTACTGGACACTTGAGCAAAGAGAGATTTTGATCTGTGAATTGACATTCACTTGATGGCTTATAGGACAGACCTGTAAAAAACAAATTTGCTAGACATGTCTCATGCATTACTCTGACTGGAATGACCTTAACTCTCACCTCAGGAAAAACTTTTGCTTCATTTTGGTTAATATTAGGGACACAGAATCTTTGTTTAAGAGAAGGTTGCTGGTTCCAGTCATAGAAGCCTTCATAGGACTCAGCTAATCTTACATCAGTAGTAAGGATTCTCAACAAAATATTAATGTGTGGGGCTTAAATACTTATAACAAAGTCTAACTTTTGAGATTTTCATCCTAAGTTAAATATCTACAGAAAATGGTTCAATTTCACTTTGGAAATGTATTGTTACAGCATAAGAGTTTACATTAAAAATACTGAATGGATAAATATGTGTTCAAATTAGGATGACTTTTAAGGGGATTGAATGCATGCCACTGTATAGGGTTATGGAAGGCCAAAACCTCTCTCAGCTATATTGGACAGTATATTCAGTAAGTCAATGCAGTCTTCCATATACTATAGTTACTTATTAGTTAGTATAGTTCATCATTAAATATTAAGTAATTTTCCACAGTTCTCTTTCTTTTAATAGAAAAACCTTCACTCACTGTCTCCCTGATTGATTTCTTTGCCCTTCAGATTATTCATGAAGATAAATATATTTTCTAATTATTTTTTGAAGAAACAGTAATGAAATAAAACAAGAACTGGCACATTAAAAGTAAAAGTATGTGTAGGAAAGAGTTTTGGGTGAATCAACCAACATACATTTTATGGTAGTTGAATTACATAGTGTCAAAAGAAGACAGATACATACAGTATGAGTCAATAAATAATGACCACTAGTATAAGTGGTGCAAGCAGACAAAGGACTGTCAGCTCTTGAATATTTTTGGGTGAAACATTCTAACAACATATTTGTCACATCATAGGATAATGGTGTGTCAAAGAATGCTCTCCTAGTGTGCACTGAAATTTATTACATTCTCCAGAGCACTTTAAGGAGAACCAGTTATCTAGGGACTTATTTGGTCACTCCTATGCAGTCATGCTTTTGTGGGCTGTTTCATTATAACTTTGCTTCTGACAAAATTATTTCAGACTTTGGCCTTGATCCATATACCCTTACAATGGCTATTAACACAAATCTGAGTCAGTTGCTAGTGAAACATTTCTGCAAAGAACAACTGAATTCTTAAATAGCAAGCAGATCACTCCTAGGAGAAATGGACACGATTTATTATATTAAAAACAGATGTTTCTTCCAAAGCATTATCCAAATGAATGTTCAGTATTGTTAATGATTACTAATGTAATTCTTTTTCTAAAGTTGCTCAAATGATACTATTTCTAGCCACTATGATAATGACTAAAACCAGCTAGTATGAATGCTGAAAACTCTACACTGGTGTCCAAAGCCTATTTATAAATCCTGCTTCTGTCTTATAAGAGAGTAAAATCATGTTTCCCCTTTAATGTAACAGAAATTCTTAATACCTGTTATGGTGTATAAAATCTACAAATTATTCTCTATATTTTTATTATTATATTTTGGTCAATCCCAACAAGATGAATTCAGATGTAAGACACTTGTACAGGCATTATAATAAAAAAGGCATATCCTCTTCCCTTACACCTCACTTTTTTAACAGTTGTTCACAGCATAGTGCTAAAATGGTTTTACAGCCTGGGAAAGGACGACTGAGCCAATACCTCAGGATATTGATTACTTTATGAATGGACATCTGAGACAACAATTTGGTTTACAGTCTAGGAAAAGATAGATTAAAGAGTTTGAGCAAAATTCATCCATCATATTGACAGCCAGCCAATCAGGTGCATGCAACAATCATGTGTTGTAAAACCACGGCATGAAACTTTATAATAAATATGCCTCATTTTGAAAGCAACGTCGGAAGAAGAGAAACAGCAATGATGGAAGAGCGATATCAGAGAAGAAAACAAAGACACATGTGACCAGTTTTCATTCGATCGTAAGTTAATAGCATTTTCATGAACATTGATTGCTAAATCAAACGCCGCCTGGGACATTCATCCTTGACATCACCTATTCCTTGTCATCTCTACTTTTTTCATAAGCTTTTTCTAAAGACTATATATATATATCCAGACATTTCTATCAGTCTTATTTTCTATTATTCTTTCTTCCAGTGGTATTATTATTATCCCTGTAATAAATACCATGCTGCTTTTAACTTTCTATGCTTTGTCTTAATGTCTATAAAGTGATTGAAGTAATAAGTTAGATTTCTTTGAGCACCTGGTGCAGCCGGAGATTTGCCATTACCTCTGTGCTACGAGGTTTATTAAGGCTGCGAGTGAGAGCTCCACTCAATAGTAGGGAACAATATGTAAAATAAGGTATTCTTGGCTGATAAATGGCCTATAGTCAAGAGTGCTGAACCTTTGTATGTTTAAATGTATTATTGTAGACCAAAGGTAATATTTACGTCTGAGATATCATTAAAACATCGTATGTTGTTCGTGCCGATAATAAGTAAGTCTCTGAGTGATGGGCTGTGTTATTCCTAAAGCACTTGTGTGGTTTAACGTGCTAAAGGTTAATCAGCGCGTGTGTGTCATTCATGGGGCACTGTTGTGGTTAGGGTCTGTGTGTATGTGTGTGTTCATCTTAAAGTGCAATAGTAGACCAACCCGATAACAAACTTGACGAGTACACTTACCCTTGAAGAAAACAGGTAAAGGATAAGTAGAGGGAAAGACTACGATAATACAATACCCTTTATTGCAAAACAGATATTTTTAATAACAGGACTTAGCCCTTTTAAAACACTCCAAGTAGAAATAGAATTCTGTAGGAAATACATTATTTAGCTACAGGGCCTCCAGACTTTGGAATCATCTACCCAACAGTGTATGAGACTCATTAGTTTGGCACAACATACCTTTTTAAAGCTGCAGGTCCAGCTTTTCTTACTGGTAAATATCTGGACTTTATGTTTCTTCTCTCCACTTCTCATGTCTAGCCATATCTTACAGTGTATTATTGTATGTCTTACATTATGTTCACTCTTACACTTGGGGACAGTCAAAACAACATTTATGGATTTTTCTGTTATTGTTCAATTAAAAATATTATGTGTTTATGTTGTGACATGTGAGTCACTGTCTTGAACCCCAAAACACGTCTCACACCTTTAGCAAAACCAGCTTTATTCCTCTTGAAATAGGAACAGCTGGGTTATTTATTGCACCACTCTCCTATACACAGACACAGCAAACAGGCATAGTTGCGGCCAGGTCAATGGCCAAGTTATACTGTTCCCTGCATTTATAATGTTCCTTGCATCACCCATCAGCGACAGGCACGTATAGTGCGATGTCGATCAGCTCATTGTTGTTTCCATGGCACTATGCTGTGGCGCTGCGAACCTGTGGTTTCCCTGGCAATGGACAAGCAGTTCTCCATAGACACGGCAGTCGCACTTTGTCGTGTCATCCAATTGGGGGAGGGGTGGGCCTAAAAGACTTCAGAAACCTCACAATGTATACAAATTGTATTTGGTTTTGTACTTTGCAGTAAGAGTTCCGTTCCTCAGTCAGAAACTTAACTGTATGGTATCTTTATGATATTCCTATTTCTGAGATTCTCTGTAAATCCCACTAGCAAAAGTATTAGGTCAACTGAATTAAATCAGTGTGTGTGGGTGTAAGTACTCACTGTAATGAACAGGCTGTCCATTTAGATTTGATTCCTGACTTGTGGGGATCGGCCACATTAACACACTGGATGGCTTCTGGGTGGTTTGCTGAAAAAATTAATCATTGGTAGAGCATGTAAAGCTGGTTAAAACTACTGGGTTCTGTGTTGTTTTCCCTATTTAACTGCTACTCATGCTGAAACTCTTGGAACTCCATGGATTATTTATGTTAAGTTGGGTAACTGTAAAATACATGGAGAGTTTCATGAACATCCACTTTCTTGGAGTAATGCATGGCTTTTATGGCATTGGCCCTCCCATTATGATTAAAATTCATGAAACTCCACAATTCCTGTTTTATAATGCATGGACAATATCCATCCATCCATTATCCAACTCGCTGAATCCGAACACAGGGTCACAGGGGTCTGCTGGAGCCAATCCCAGCCAACACAGGGCACAAGGCAGGAACCAATCCCGGGCAGGGTGCCAACCCACCGCAGGACACGCATGGACAATAATGGAAATATAAAAATTTCATATATGTAAGCATTGCCATTTTTGAGTGATGTATGAATTTTGCATTTGTGCATCATCACACCACACTTACTCACCAGGCAGTCATTTCTATTGAATCGCTGACAAGAAAGTAGTCTTTCACTTCAGGTAGGACCAAGACTAAACAATGCATCAAATTCATTATCATATTCTGAACCATTTTAGCATGATAAATGCCACCCTTAGTGTTATCAATGACTTTTTGAAACATAATGTAACCTAGATTTTAGGTTGCTTCAGCTTTATTATACATTCAAAATTTCATTAAGACTGACTTGGCAGTTTTGAAATAATTCAATTTTTGGGTTCATCTCCCTCCCCATAAATAGAACCTGCCTAAAACTCTCCTAACAGCTCTCTTCTAATTCTTCCATTTGAGATGTCTTCTAACAACGCTAAGGCCGCTAAGGTAGCTGGAATAGTCTGACCATCCATCCATCCATCCATTTTCCAACCCGCTGAATCCGAACACAGGGTCACGGGGGTCTGCTGGAGCCAATCCCAGCCAACACAGGGCACAAGGCAGGGAACCAATAGTCTGACCATTCCATGCACAATTATATTGGTACAGCATGATTACAATCAAGTGAATTAAATCTGTAAAAGATACATAATTAATTTTGGTGTATTTGATAAACCCCACATCATGGATACAAATCTAAAAGAGAAAAGGAAACGACACATGAACAGTAGCAGTGCTTTGACGCTGGGTGCCAGCCGTTTGCAAAAACAAGCAGAAATGTGCATACATTGGGTCACAAAGATGCACAGGAAAGCACAGAAGGGTTTCCAAAAATCAAAAACTTTATTGCTGTTCCGGCAGATACAAACACAAGTCTATTTCAGAAGCGAACCAGCCAAAGAGGGAACAGCTGTCTAATGTCATGCCTTTGGTCCCAGCTCCTGGTCAAAAGAACACAAAGTTCTACTCTTTAAGGTGGTACAGCAGCTCGGAAGCTGCGACTGGAGGACATCAGTATGGCCATGGCTTGGTCTTTTAAATGTTTGAAGTGCAAGCCGGCAAGAGCCTGCAGCTGATTCCTCAAAGAGGAGAAGTAAGAGTGTGTTTGTTTCCCATTGAAATATTGTTTAAGAGGGAATTTCTGAAGAGCGGCCACACACCCCTGCGGCAGCGCTCACATTATGCATGGTTTGAGGTTGCTGTGAAGATGTACGTGGCTTTACACCAAGTTTACTTTTTATACATCTCATAATGAGCATGGAAATGAGTATATGCAACATTTTTGTGCATATACACCATTTACACATGAGGCCCCTGCTTTTTTGTCTTTGTGGAGTCTGCAAGCATTCCCTGTTTCTATTACAGTTTTCTTCCCATGTGTTATGATCCAGTGAGGCCTACCCAAAAACTCAAGGGGCAGGCTGAAAGCCTGCACAGACCCAATAATAAGGCTAAGGCCTTTAAAGTTCAAAAACCTTAGAAATGAGAGAGAAGAAGAATGAACTTTTCAGATTAATAATAAAAGCAATGTTCCTTATATTTATACATTTATTAACAAAATTTCAAAAACAAAAATACAAACAGTGGCAGATAAATCAAAAATAAGGTACATGAAGAATGCAAAGTTACAATCCAGAAATCCAAATAAAAAAATAAGTTAATACCTACTGACCAAAGAATAATCAGAAAAAGCACATACAATAAGAAAAATCTGAAAAACAGAAGATTTAACTACAATATCAAGTCAGCCATTACCTGGAGTGCTGGATGTTAAGTAGCAATGGGGTGATTTTCCAGCTTCAACTTTGGGAAGCCCCATCCTACTAATTTAACAGACAGAGAACAAGCAGCATAATTTATTAAACTGACGTACACTACAATAATATATGGAACCTCATAACACAATAAAATAACAAGTAAAAATATTACTATTGCCAAATAACTAAAAATAATCAACACAAAATAACAAAACACCCATATTAATCTATACTAATTAATAAAAGGCAAAGCCTTCACTGACTCACTGACTGACTGACTCACTCATCACTAATTCTCCAACTTCCCGTGTAGGTAGAAGGCTGAAATTTGGCAGGCTCATTCCTTACAGCTTACTTACAAAAGTTAGGCAGGTTTCATTTTGAAATTCTACGCGTAATGGTCATAACTGGAACCTGTTTTTTGTCCATATACTCTAATGGAGGAGGCGGAGTCACGTATCGCGTCATCACGTATTACGCCTCCTACGTAATCACGTGAACTGAAAACAAGGAAGAGATTTACAGCACGAGTCAAACGCGGGAACAAAGGTAAATGACATTAATTGTTGAGTTTCTTTTAATACTGTGTAAGCATACATATTAACACATGTGCAATTAAACGTGTGCATTTACAGGGTGATTTCTCAGGCTTAAAAGCTCGCCTTTTATTAAAAAGGTAAATGCAAACTGTTTTCATTCTGAAGGGCACAAACCACGTTAGATTTCAGCCGTTAAACGCGCAAAAATGTCGGTACATCAGATAAATAAGCGCAACATATTATCAGTTATATTGTATGCTTACAATACATATAGAAATGTGTTAATTGTTAACTAATATTATGGGATGGTGTTTTTCGACTCGCGCCTTGATTTAAACGATTGCATGTCTTGGTGGGTTTGCGTAGCTTATTGTCAATATCTTTACACCTCTTTTTAAGACTTAATTTAAAAATGTTTTCTTTTCTTCTTAATTAAAATTTAAAAGCAATACTTCACCGCTGTGAAGCCCCTCTAGCGCTGACGTCCGAGGTTCGATTACCGTAAGCGAGTGCAGTGAGTATGTACGCCTGATGAGCCAAGAATAAGGGGGAAAGACGTGTCGCGTACTCTTTGCATTATTTGACAGTAAACTATTTTCAACCATTCTATGATCTGCTTCTCACAACTGAAGGCACCGTGGCTGATGTTACCTGACTTGCTGGCCAACCATAAGCGTTACCTGGTAGGTAACCAGCCACTCACTTCACTCCCTTATGGGAATCGAACCTCGGACGTCAGCGCTAGAGGCGAAGCCCCTAAAATTGCGCCACGGCGTGTGGTTCGTTTATTTGACAACATGTAGATCGGGGTAATTACATTCACGGCATCCGTAGTCTGATTCACAATCTGATTGTATGGGTGGTTACCTACCAGGTAACGTTTATGGTTGGCCAGCAAGTCAGCTCGAAGTGGTCACTCGAGTGAAGGAAGCTTCACAAAAAAACAGATCCTTAACAAACTGTTATTGGTATATTTTCCCTCAATTTAAAAAGGTTTTCTTTTCTTCTTAATAAAAATTTAAAAGCAGTACTTCACCGGTGCGAAGCGCGTGGATTTGAGCGACTGACGCATACAGACATATTCATGAGTGCAGGTACTTCGGAAAGAAAGCACCGTGTAAACCTAAAGTTTAAATTAAGTTCATAGACCTACAAACGGTTGCCATTGATTTGAGGTAAGATTGCTTTTCTCCTGTACAACTATATGTTGCATTCTCAAGAGTGTGCTTGCATGGCTTGGTCATATTACAACCGGAGTGTTGAACTGACAACGTGGTATACAAACAGAACTATAACAATCGTAATAAACGAACAAAAAAAAAAAGCGAAGAACCCTTGGATTTAATAAAAAGGCTCCTTCCTTGGCGAAGCAAGTAAAAAGGAAGACCTTATATGGCGTTCGTTTATAAAACAGCGGAAAAGCTGTGTTAAGGCTGCTTCACAAAAAAACAGATCCTTAACAAATTGTAATTGGGATATTTTCCCTCAATTTAAAAAGCTTTTCTTCTTAATAAAAATTTAAAAGCAGTACTTCGCGGGGATTTATATATATATATATATATATATATATATATATATATATATATATATATATATATATATATATATATATATATATAGATGGATATAGATATATATATATATATAGATGGATATAGATATATATATATATATAGATGGATATAGATATATATATATATAGATGGATATATATACATATATATATATAGATGGATATAGAGATATAGATATACATATATAGATATAGATATATATAGATATAGATATATATATATATATGTATGTCTATATATATATATATATATATATATATAAGCTTATAAGTACTGCCTTACTTCTCTTTAAGAAAGGAAGATGTAATGATACTTGATTTAAACGATTCCATGTCTTGCTGGGTTTGCGTAGCTTATTGTCAATATCTTTACACCTTTTTTTAAGACTTATTGACTGAAACGGGCTTTCACGAAAAAAGTTAGAGCTTTGCTACAGGATACACCCTCCACAAGTTAAGGAAGTAAAAATAAAAGTATATATTTCTGTTTTATTTAAACCTTTTAAGTTCGTATGCATAGCCCCATTTGGCTGTTTTAGTTTTTTTTTTCTTTCTTCAGTAATATTTAATCTCCTTAAAGAAAAAGAACATATGCATTTTACTTTTTTTGTATCTCTTTAGTAATATCTTAGTGTAAAAGGATAACCAGTATTTAAACCTTTTATGTTAATTTATAAATTTATTTTACACAATGTTGAAAAATTAATAAGAAAGCTACATATTTTGGCAGCTGCTGCTTTAATTTTCAATGAAATGAAAAAAGCTCTCCAAGAGAAAACGTCAATGAAGAAGAAACAGTTTGCACTATCTAAAAAGGAGAAACCCTCATTTATAAAGGTTTGCTGCAGATGACTTAACTGAAAATAAATTAATAGTTCCTATGTGTATAATACATATTTATCTATTTTACTTATGCCTTTATTCCAGCAACTTGCAACATCTGAGGTACAATTTGTTACATTACTTTTGTTTTTTGCAGCACAGGCAGGTGAAGCGACTTCCTCAGGGTCACACAGTGGTGTCAGTACCAGGATTTGAACTGACAAGCTCCGGGTTTGCTGAAATATTACTGAAGAAAGAAAAAAAATGAAAACGGGCAAATGGGGCTATGCATACAGATGTCCATCCATCCATTATCCAACCCGCTATATCCTAAATACAGGAGCCAATCCCTGCCAACACAGGGCACAACGCAGAAAACAAACCCCGGGCAAGGTGACAGCCCACCGCAGGGCGCACACACCCACACACATCCACACACCAGGGACAATTTAGAATCGCCAATGCACCTAACCTGCATGTCTTTGGACTGTGGGAGGAAACCGGAGTACCCGGAGGAAACCCAGACAGACACGGAGAGAACATTCAAACTCCACGCAGGGAAGCGAACCCGGGTCTCCTAATTGGCACCTTTCACTGCGCCACCATGCCGCCCGCATACAAACTTAAAAGGTTTAAATAAAACAGAAATATATACCTTTATTTTTACTTCCTTAACTTGTGGAGGGTATATCCTGTAGCAAAGCCCTAGGTTTTTTCATGAAAGCCCCTTTCAGTCGATAAGCCTTAAAAACAGGTGTAAAGCTAAACTTGCAGCACCACTATTCAATTACACTTGCCTAACGCCTCTCCTAAGGGGACATACTGTGGGATCTGGGCATCAGTCAAAGCACCAATCACAGGCCCGATTAGAAAGTGGGAAGCTGTGATTTGTCATCTCCCTCCCATGTAACAATCACAGCCTGTGTTACAACGCACTATGTATGTATGTATATATGTATGTATGAAGAGGATGGATGGATGGATGTATATGTGTGTGTTTATGTATATGTGTATATGTATGTGTATATATATATGTTGATATGTGTATATATATATGTATATATATGTTGATATGTGTATATATATATATATATATATATATATATATATATATGTATATATATATGTATATGTAGATATGTGTATATATGTATATGTATATATATGTTTACATAACCTCTTTAACACACTACTTCTCCGCTGCGAAGCGCGGGTATTTTGCTATATATATACAGGGTGACACAGAATAACGGGAATTTTTGAAATGCGTATTGGTAGCCATTAGCAGGTGATAGCACTGCAGGTTAGTGACATTTAGCAAGTAAACACTCTGCCATTTTAGTAATTATGGATCAGTGGAACGGGCAACAACGTGTGTTAGCCATAAAAATGTTTTATAAAAACAATGATAGTTTGGAAGCAGCGCAGAGGGAGTTTCGATGTTTTTATAATTTAGGACGTCATGGTGTCGTTCCGTCAAAACACGCGATAAAAGGTTGGATTAATAAGTTTGAAGAGACTGGATCTGCCCTAAAGAAAAAACCAATAGGACGACCAAGAAGTGCTCATATGGTGTGGTGTTTCATCACATGGGATTATCGGACCGCATTTTTTCGAAAATGAACAGGGGAACACAATAACTGTCAATGCGGATCGTTATGTGGAGATGTTACAAATTTTCGTTACACCTGAATTGAACAACTTTCCACACGTTCAAGAAACCTGGTTTCAACAGGATGGAGTGACATCACACACTGCACGGCAATCAATGGAAGCTGTGCGAGAATTGTTCGGTAACCGTGAGATCTCAAGATTCGGTAACATTCCCTGGCCCCCTAGATCGCCAGATTTATCCGTTTGTGATTTTTTCTTGTGGGGCTACCTCAAGAGTAAAGTGTACCCTGGATGAGTTAAAACAGAGAATTCGGGATGAAATTCACAGTATCCCAGCTGAGATGTTGCAGCGGTCAATGAAGAATCTCAACAGCAGATTTCAAGAATGTATTCATACAGGAGGACGCCATCTAAAAGACGTAATTTTTAAAAAATGATAAATTCTATCAATTTTTCGTAAATGGCAAATTTTAAGGTTTCAATTACTATGAATAAAATTTATTTCTTTTATCACTTCTAGTTTTATTGGATTGTAAAAAAGTTCCCGTTTTTTTGTGTCACCCTGTATATATATGTGAATGTATGTATGTATGTATATATGTATGTCTTTATTTATATATATATATATATATATATATATATATATGTGCATATGTATATATATATATGTAGATGTGTAAATTTGTATATGTATATGTGGATGTGTATGTATATGTAGATATATGTATATGTATATATATGTTTACATAACCTCTTTAACACACTACTTCTCCGCTGCGAAGCGCGGGTATTTTGCTAGTTAATAATAATAATAAAAAATCAGACCAGGAGCAGAATCTTGGTAAAACCATAACAATACATATCCATATATGTGTCTTAGGTTAACTGCCAATTTCAAACTAGTCCCTTGTTGTCAGGAAGTCTACGAACCGATCCCTCCGCCTCTGATTGGATTACGTGTATTTGAGTTTCTAGGGTCCAGGGGCCTCATGTATAAATGGTGCGTACGCACAAAAATGTTGTGTAAGAATGTTTCCACGTTCAAATCACGATATATAAAAGCCACGCACATTTCCACGGTAGCTCATACCCTGTCGTACACAAGTTCTCTGCTCGGTTTTGCAGACTGGCGGCACCCAGTGTCAAAGCAGTGCTACTGTTCCTGTGTGGTTATCCTTTCTTTTTCAGATCCACATTCTTG
This sequence comes from Erpetoichthys calabaricus, assembly GCF_900747795.2. Classification (NCBI taxonomy): domain Eukaryota; kingdom Metazoa; phylum Chordata; class Cladistia; order Polypteriformes; family Polypteridae; genus Erpetoichthys; species Erpetoichthys calabaricus. The sequence continues at coordinate 60,857,905 of NC_041406.2, read as the reverse complement.
ACGCGGCTTTATAAATACACTGAAATTAACTGCATATTGTTTATTAGTTTAATGTATCTGATTGTAATTAACCTGTAATGATATAATGGTCCACAGAATGGTCAAACTATTCCAAATACCATAACTGCTTTAGCGTTGTTACTCTCACTATGCCTTCTTCTTCTTCTTTCAGCTGCTCCCGTTAGGGGTTGCCACATCGGATCATCTTTTTCCATATTACTCTCACTGCACCACTTGGAAGTATTTATATCACTGTATCTGAGTGTGAATCACAGCTGTACAGCAGCTGATTGGAAAGAGAATTATCGGTATACAGTATCAAGCACACGCTGCCTCAGCCATTTGCTATTTGAACTTCTCTCATCCGACAAACGCTTCAGAGTCTTTCCTGTACTGACCTCGCGGTTCACAAACAGTTTCATCCCAAGAACAATAGTACGTTTTTCTTTGCCTTACCTTGGTATTCGCTGAAATTCTTCTATTTTCCTTCTTGCTTTTGCCATTGCATTTTCACAGTGTGCTGAGCTTAACGACTATTTATATTGATTTGCATATTCAAAGAGGCGTAATTCTGGGAGGAGTTGGGGCAGGACAGCAGGCGCGTGCATGTGAGTTAATTTTCACGCTGACCGGGATTTATGTAGCAGAAGAACGTAGAAGCTGGCATTCGCACAGATTTATGCATCTGGATTTTTTTGTGCGTAAGCACATTTCCACTTTTGTGCTTATGTCATGTTACAGTGCGAATTTTACGCATGCCGTTATGCATGAGGCCTCAGGAGAATATCCTAGACGCTCTGGATACAAGACAAGAAATGTTCCTGCACAGTACCACAATCGTTTGCACTCACAAATTTACACATACACTCTGGCAATCAAAGGGATAATTTGGAATTTACAATTAACTGGAGTACTTAGAGGAAAACATGGCTTTATATATTTTTGCATTAAACCTGACCTCCTTTTTTAAAGCTGTGGTTTTCTTAAGTCTACCATTGAACTCATCAGGCATTACAAGTTCCCTCCACTTCACTAATTTAATAACTTATATGAGCCTAGGTACACCACAAACATTAATAGATTTTGACATCTTGAAAGGAGAAAATTGATTTCTGTTTCCTTGGGGCTCCCACAAATATATCAAGTTAAACAGATGTTCACTCTGTGCTGAGATACTTAGATTGGTCAGTTAAGAGTATAACTTGTTCTACCACAGGAAGAATGTCTAGTCTCAGGACAAGTGCCTTTACTAGCACCATCAAATCAACCACCTAGAGACCTGTCATGGAGTGAGACCCTTTTATATGGTAACAAAATACTCCTTCCTCCTGGCTGTGACGAGTGTAGTAGAAAGTTTGAGCTCATTCATCCAAGTCTTCACAACAGGCCAGAGGACATGAAGTTATTGTCCTAGTACCATTGCTGTCATGACGGCATTTTAATCTGTTCAAACACGACTTAATTACACACAGCAGACAATTCTTTCAGATGCACATATATCTATTAAAGTGTGTTATCTTTGCCCATCTTCATGTATCTAAATGGCTAAATATTTCAGCCAGATTTACACTTTCTGTGAAATATTATCCACTTTATTCTAGGCAGCAAATTGGATGCAGGCACTGATTTTTTTTTTTGGAAACTTGTTCATACTTCAGGCTTGAGCATTCTCGGTCAAGAGTATATGATGTAGGCTTCATTACTTGTACTACATGCTTCATTAGAGACTGCCACAATATTTGTAATGAAAAGAGACCTTGAATTAGGAGTTCGAGCATGAGCATCTTTTGCAGTTCATGCGCCACTGAAACATGGGATGCAGTGTGTGGCTAAAGGTGTTTAATTTGAAAAAGCTGCCTAAGAAACCATTTATGTTCTCTTTATACTTTGTGGAAACGAAACTAATAGACAAGCAGCCACACAAAGAAAACAGTATGATGCCCCTGTTATAAAAACGGTATGTGAAGAAACTTTGTTCTAATCATTTGGCAAAGTTGTGCTGTCCAGCAAAAGCATTGCTGTTAAATATTTTGCACCACTCCTGTACTGCTTTAAAGTGCTGCATTCAAACCATGTAGTGTGTGTTGTTTGAAGGTTCATTACCTGTTATTATGGATTGTCATTTCATAACTCAGAGTCTGCACGTCTTAAGTCTAATGTGTTGTTTCAATGATTTAGGCAGATAATAGCCAAATGTATGCTGTAGCTCAGCAGATAGCTCTGAGGCTCCCAATTTAATTTATGCAATACTTAAATCTGCACTGCTGTATTTTAGAAAATGACAATGCCAGAAGTGATCACAATGTTCAAATGCAAAATGAGACAGGCCAGGCACCAACAAGTATTGATGCAGGAACTCAGTTTTTTAAAGTATACCTACTCTGCTGCATTGCAGACCCACCTGTCATGAAGCAGTTCAGCGTAGTGGCACAGACACACCTCTTGCCAGATCAATTTTGAGGAACAATAATTGCTTAAGGCTGTACTCAGGATGCCAGTAAAATCCCATGCTGCCTAAAATGTGATGTAAAATTGAAATTACAATAAAAAAAAAAAAAGAAAAAAAAAAGCCTTACCTTTCACAAAATGCAGCGGTGTAGCCATATGACTTTCCCTGTCCAGCAACACAAGACACACAGTACCCAATGAATGACTAAATTACTCACAAGCTTTTATTTGTATCTCCACTTTTAAAAACAAAAAAATTCCATGCCATTAACTGGGTTTAGGAGGACACAGATCAAAAATAATATTGTGGAGGTACTGGTATGCTTTTGTGCTCTTGTACTTTCTCATTATCTTGCTGTTTGCTCGCAGGAATAAACCAGAGTACCGTATTTAAGAATTTCGCCCCCCCCCCCCCCACATCGCAGACAGCCACATACATAAACTGTCGTCCCAGTCTGTCAGCTGTTTTGAATTTGGGATCATCACTGCATGCAATCTTGATAAATAAGTGAAACAGTCTTTTCATACTGGCTGCATGTTTACTATTAAGATGTCTTGAGCAGGCAGTTTTAACACATTATCATGTAGGTGGTTCTGGAAAAGGTCAGGTGTTACGCATGAGTTTGATATGTCTTTGCCATGCTATGTTCATGATTTAGCACTCCCAGACCAATGGCAGCTCAGGGAATGTTGTTCAGTTTCTTTAAAAATTATATTTTCTTCCTATCTACTGTTCATATTTGATTTGTTTTCTTTGTCCATGTTTGAAGGCTACCCTTTGCTTCCTTTTGAGCATTTTGATTTAGCTCAATGAACGGGTCTGGGCTAAAAGTGCCTCTGTGGTCTCTTACATTTTTCACATCCGTTTCCAACTGAGTCACTTTGTCACAGAAAGCTATGAACTGCTGGCATTGCTTTTTCATTGATATTTAATTCACCATCTCTGTGTTCAGACTTTAACAGCAGTCTATACCTTTAGGTAAGCTTGAATTATTTTTAAAGGAGCATAGAAGACTGTCTGTGAGTAAACAAAGATATGGTCAATCTTCAGGGATTGGATGTAGTGCACTGCTACAAATACTTAGGGGTGCACATCAATAACAGGCTGGACTGGTCTTGTCTCACTGAGGAATATATATAAGAAAGGGCAAAGCAGGCTTTTAATAGACTGTGCTTCTTTAATGTGGATAATGACCTTCTTTACATGTTCTACAACTCTGTGATGGCCAGAGCGATTTCCTACACTGTGGTATGATGGGCTGATAACATCACTTCAAGCGAGGCCCACCAAATCAACAAGCTGATTAAGAAGGCAGGTTCAGTTATTGAGCACATTCTCGACCTGCTGAAGGTTGTGGTGGAGGAGAAAATAAAAAAAAAAACC